>NC_084619.1:9456806-9486806 GCF_033978795.1 Nerophis ophidion
ACATTTGGCTTTGCAAGCATATGTTTAATAATGAGTTTTGTTATCCTGCATGCTTCTCACTAGCGAGCCTCTCTGTCCGTGCCTCGACCCACCAACACAAAGATTGTGGATGACTAATGAGAGGGTTCACTGTGTTCATTTAACAAAGCTATTAAATGAACACGCTCAGGAGCTTGAAAGAGATGCACAGAGTGAACCCTCTTGCACGCTGATCGGTAGCAAAAGAAGAAAGACATTAAATTTATTGTTTATTAAAATGCCTACTTTAACACATCCAATCAGTATTTACAGCGGAACCTTTAAAGGCCTACTGAAATGAGATTTTCTTATTTAAACGGGGATAGCAGGTCCATTCTATGTGTCATACTTGATCATTTCGCGATATTGCCATATTTTTGCCGAAAGGATTTAGTAGTGAAGTGAAATTATATTTATATAGCGCTATGAGAAACCTTGGAGAGGACCTCATATTATTACTTTTTAATCCAAAACGGTGACATTTGTCGTATACAATTCTGACCTTTATCACATTATTGCCATTTTTTTGTTCTTTTTGTACTGACATTTTTTGAGAAAAATTATGACTTTATTTTTTATTTTATGACTTATTTTTTTTTACTTTAGTTTTTATTGTATGACTTTAGTCATAGTTTTGCCGGGCTGAAATTCTTATAGTTGTTGTACAAGTCAAGTGACTCAAAGCACTTTACATAGTGAAACCCAATATCTAAGTTACATTTAAACCAGTGTGGGTGGCACTGGGAGCAGGTGGGTAAAGTGTCTTGCCCAAGGACACAACGGCATTGACTAGGATGCCGGAAGCGGGGATCGAACCTGCAACCCTCAAGTTGCTGGCACGGCCGCTCTACCAACCGAGCAATAGAGAACATCGACGATAAAGTTTGCAACTTTTGGTCGCTAATAAAAAAGCCTAGCCTGTACCGGAAGTAGCAGACGATGACGTCACCGGTGTGAGGGCTCCTCACATCCTCACATTGTTTATAATGTGAGCCTCCAGCAGCAAGAGCTATTCGGACCGAGAAAACGACAATTTCCCCATTAATTTGAGCGAGGATGAAAGATTTGTGGCTGAGGATATTGATAGCGAAGGACTAGAAAAAAATAAAATAAAAGGCCATTGCATTGGGAGCGATTCAGATGTTTTTAGACACATTTACTAGGACAGGCGTGCCCGTTACGTCGATCGCGAGCTACCAGTCGACCGCGGGGGGTGTGTCAGTCGATCTCGAGCCAGGCTTTTAAAAAAAATAGACCTAAAAATTAGTGATCATCAATCTTCACCAAGACGTCACTTAAATGACATTCACGGTACCGGAGGATCTTGTGAGACGACGCTGGCTGCTGCAAGATCATTATTATTAAAATATGACCGAGAGGAAGGCGAGAAACACTTTTTATTTCAACAGACTCTCGCGCCGTACCTTCCGTCAAAACTCTAAAGGCCGACTGCACATTTCCTATCTTCACAATAAAAGCCCTGCTTCATGCTGCCTGCGCTAACTAAATACAGAGTCTCGGAAAACTGGCGTGCACAAGCGATCCCTCAGAAAGCTGGCGTGCACAAGTGATGCTTTCCGAGACTCTTATTTTGTTAGCGCAGGCAGCATGAAGCAGGGCTTTTATTGTGAAGATAGGAAATGTGCAGTCGGCCTTTAGAGTTTTGACGGAAGGGACGGCGCGAAAGTCTGTTGAAATAAAAAGTGTTTCTCGCCTTCCTCTCTGTCATTTTTTCATAATAATGAACTGGCAGCAGCCAGCGTCATCTCACAAGACCCTCGGGTGCCGTGAATGTCAATCAAGCAAGCTACGGAATTTGCCGCCAATGTTTTTCTTGTAAAGTTTATGGAAGCTGGATGAATTCGATGCCAAAAACCAACCACTTTCATGTGGTATTGTACAGAAAGGACAACTTTTTTTCTCCTCCATTTGAAAATGTGGGCGTTATCATCATTACTGTCTGATTCCAATCAATGCAAGTCATCAGAATCAGGTAATACACCAACTTATATTCTTGTCTTCGTGAAAGAAAGACATCTATATGTGTTACACATGCTTGTATTATCATTAAACACATTTAACTTGTTTACAAAAATGTCTCTTTCATACATAAATAAATATAAATGATATATATAAATGAGGTAGATCCCCTCAAGTTGGTCAATTGAAAAGTAGCTCGCCTGCAGAAAAAGTGTGGGCACCCCTGTACTAGGATAATTCTGGGAAATCCCTTATCTTTCTATTGTGTTGTTAGTGTTTTAGTGAGTTTAATAGTACCTGATAGTCGGAAGGGTGTGTCCACGGGTGTGTTGACGCCAGTGTCTGAGGGAAATAACGGCAGCTGCATGGGCGGCGCAAGCTCCGCAGATCTCCGGTAAGAGGCGACTTTTTGACACAATTTTCTCACAGAAAACTGCCGGTTGACAAGTGGTCGGGAACCATGTTCGCTTGACCGCTCTGATCCATAGTAAAGCTTCACCTCCGGGAATTTTAAACAAGGAAACACCGTGTGTTTGTGTGGCTAAAGGCTAAAAGCTTCCCACCTCCATCTTTCTACTTTGTCTTCTCCATTATTAATTGAACAAATTGCAAAAGATTCAGCAACACAGATGTCCAGAATACTGTGTAATTGCGCGATGAAAAGAGACGACTTTTAGCCGCAAGTGGTGCTGCGCTAATATGTCCCCTCCAACCCGAGACGTCACGCGCACGCGTCATCATACGCATCATCATTCTTCGCCGTTTTCAACAAGAAACTCCACGGGAAATTTAAAATTGTAATTTAGTAAACTAAAAAGGCCGCATTGGCATGTGTTGCAATGTTAATATTTCATCATTGATATATAAACTGGTGGTCGGTAGTAGTGGGTTTCAGTAGGCCTTTAAAAAGTCCCCAATAATACAAAATTGAGGTTTTGACAATGTTTTAACTGTACAATCCGACGCCTGCCATGTGTGTGCACCCACTGCATCACGGAGGACTGCTTTGTAAAACAGCAGGCTTCGCTACACATCTTGAAATGAAGCCTTTATTGTATTGTACGTTGGACAAGTGCAGACTTGTTAAAGGCACAATAGGACTTCTTAGAAACACTTACTGTCAGAGACAGAAATGGGCTCATTCGCATTAAAGCTACAGACCCACTGAACAGTTTCTAAAATCACTTAAACTTTGCAAAATTCTTAGACTTAGACAAACTGTATTGAGCCACAAGGAAAATTGTTCCACACAGTAGCTCAGTTATAAAGGATGGAAAAAAATAATGCAGGTCTAAAGTAGACAAAAAGTGTACCGTAGTGACAATATAAAATATGACATGTAATATAATATACATATTATTTATACAGTTTATACTGTGGGTCACCAACCTTTTTGAAACCAAGAGCTACTTCTTGGGTACTGATTAATGCGAAGGGCTACCAGTTTGATACACACTTAAATAAATTGCCAGAAATAGCCAATTTGCTCAATATACCTTTAATAAATAAATCTATATATATATATATAAATGGGTATTTCCGTCTGTCATTCCGTCGTACATTTTTTTCCTTTTACAGAAGGTTTTTTTTGTAGAGAATAAATGATGAAAAAAAACACTTAATTGAACGGTTTAAAAGAGAAAACAGGAAAAAAAAAAAAAAAAAGACAATTAAATTTTGTACCATAGTTTATCTTCAATTTCGACTCTTTAAAATTCAAAATTCAACCAAAAAAAAAAAAAAAAACAAGAGAAAAACTAGCTAATTTGAATCTTTTTGAAAAAAAAAAAAATAATAATTTATGGAACATCATTAGTCATTTTTCCTGATTAAGATTAATTTTAGAATTTTGATGACATGTTTTAAATGGGTTAAAATCCAATCTGCACTTTGTTAGAATATATAACAAATTGGACCAAGCTATATTTCTAACAAAGACAAATCATTATTTCTTCTACATTTTCCAGAACAAAAATTTTTGGAAGAAATTCAAAAGACTTTGAAATACGGTTGAAATTTGATTTTACAGATTTTCTATATTTGCCAGAATAATTTTTTTAATTGTAATCATAAGTTTGAAGAAATATTTCACAAATATTCTTCGTCGAAAAAACAGAAGCTAAAATGAAGAATTAAATTAAAATCTGTTTATTATTCTTTAAAATAATAATTAAAAAAAATGACTTGAACATTTATTTAAATTGTCAGGAAAGAAGAGGAAGGAATTTAAAAGGTAAAAAGGTATTTGAGTTTAAAAATCCTACAATCATTTTTAAGGTGGTATTTTTTCTCTAAAATTGTCTTTCTGAAAGTTATAAGAAGCAAAGTAAAAAAAATAAATGAATTCATTCAAACAAATTTTATTTGAGTTCTGTCTCTCTTAGAATTAAAAATGTCAAGCAAAGCGAGACCAGCTTGCTAGTAAATAAATACAATTTAAAAAATAGAGGCAGCTCACTGGTAAGTGCTGCTATTTGAGCTATTTTTAGAACAGGCCAGCGGGCGACTCATCTGGTCCTTACGGGCGACCTGGTGCCCACGGGCACCGTGTTGGTGACCCTTGGTTTCATCAATCAATCAATGTTTATTTTTATAGCCCCAAATCACAAATGTCTCAAAGGACTGCACAAATCATTACGACTACAACATCCTCAGAAGAACCCACAAAAGGGCAAGGAAAACTCACACCCAGTGGGCAGGGAGAATTCACATCCAGTGGGACGCCAGTGACAATGCTGACTATGAGAAACCTTGGAGAGGACCTCAGATGTGGGCAACCCCCCCCTCTAGTGGACCGAAAGCAATGGATGTCGAGCGGGTCTAACATGATACTGTGAAAGTTCAATCCATAGTGGCTCCAACACAGCCGCGAGAGTTCAGTTCAAGCGGATCCAAGACAGCAGCGAGAGTCCCGTCCACAGGAGACCATCTCAAGCGGAGGCGGATCAGCAGCGTAGAGATGTCCCCAACCGATACAGGCGAGCGGTCCATCCTGGGTCCCGACGAGCGGTCCATCCTGGGTCTCGACTCTGGACAGCCAGTACTTCATCCATGGTCATCGGACCGGACCCCCTCCACAAGGGAGGGGGGGACATTGGAGAAAGAAAAGAAGCGGCAGATCAACTGGTCTAAAAAGGAGGTCTATTTTAAAGGCTAGAGTATACAGATGAGTTTATACTGATATAATATATAACAATTACCATGTACAATATTACAGTATATGACTGCCGCAGTCCTTCAATTGTTTTGTAGAGTGGGTGGGCAGGTTTGTCCATGATGGTGAACAGTTTGTCCATTGTCCTCTTGTCCCTCACCGACACAAACGCCTCCAACTGTGCGCCAATAGTTTGGCCGGCTTTCGGAACAGTTTTTCAATCCGGTTTAAGTCCCTTTTGCTGGTGCTGCTCCCCCAACAAACCCCTGCAAAGTACAGGGCACTGGTCACAACAGACTGAAAAAGATCTCCAAGAGCTTGCTCCACACATTGAAGGATCTAAGCTTCCTCAGGTTAAAGAGTCTGCTCATGCCCTTCTTGTATACAGTTTTGCTGTTGTCCTTCCAGCCCAGTCTGCTGTTCAAGTGGACTCCCAGGTACTTGTACTGCCACCTCCCGGCCCTGGATCTTGATGGGCTCCACAGGGCCCGCATCAAAGCTAGATTTTGGCCAACACACACTTCAACCACACCTTATTATAGAACCCTCTGAAACGTGTTGAAAATTGTTTAATACAAATAAAGCTTGAAAGCGTCATACCCTGACATATCATGCAAACCTAAATCCGAGGCCTATCAGCATCCTTGAACAAACATGTTCCACCTTGGATTTACTCCAAAGAATGCCACACACACACAAGCCAAGGCAGACTCCAAGATCCAATGCAAGTGTCTGCATTTCAGAGAGACCACTGTAATGAGCACCGAGTCATTTGCAAGTAATGGATGCAATTATGGGCAACCATGGAGAAAAAAAAAGAAAAAAAAGATGGTGTAAATCAACTCCAAGTGATTTCCGAAAGGAAGACTCCGGTCGTCATATCTTTAATTAATGTTGGTTTAAATGGAAGCACTCAACTGAGTGCGCATCATCATGAAGAGTTGCTGATGTTTCAAATTCCCCTCTCAGGCTCATTTTTATGAGACTTGCCCTCCAGGCAGCCTCTTCCTTCAAGAAGATATTAGTCTGAAGTAGGAGTGTCTAGTGACATCCAGTGGACACAAACACAATAGCAGGAAAAAAAAACAAAAAACTGAAATGACCACAAAAAGGCAAAGGGGAAAATTGTTATAGTCTTATTAGACTTTAATACTAAACAACGTGTCTAATCAGAACTGGTTTAAGTGTGGGTTGCATTTAATGGACTCTTATTTTATGTATGAGAAGTAGCATTTAAGTCTCACCTTAAAACTCATTTGTATACTCTAGCCTTTAAATAGACTCCCATTTTAGACCAGTTGATCTGCCGTTTCTTTTCTTTTTCTCCTGTGTCCCACTCTCCCTTGTGGAGGGGGTCCGGTCCGATGGCCATGGATGAAGTACTGGCTGTCCAGAGTCGGGACACAGGATGGACCGCTCGCCTGTGTATCGGCTGGCATCTCTGCGCTGCTGATCCGCCTCCGCTTGGGATGGTTTTCTGCTGGCTCCGCTGTGGACGGGACTCTCGCTGATGTGTTGGATCCGCTTTGGACTGGACTCTCGCGGCTGTGTTGGATCCATTATAGATTGATTGAACTTTCACAGTTTCATGTTAGACTTGCTCGACATCCATTTATTTCGGTCTCCTAGAGGGGAGGGGGGTTGCCCACATATGTGGTCCTCGCCAAGGTTCTCATAGTCATCATTGTCACCAACGTCCCACTGGGTCATCATTGTCACCGACGTCCCACTGGGTGTGAGTTTTCCTTGCCCTTATGTGGGCCTACCGAGGATGTCGTAGTGGTTTGTGTTGTGGTTTGTGCAGCCCTTTGAGACACTAGTGATTTAGGGCTATATAAATGAACATTGGTTGATTGATATGGTAACACTAGCGAGCAGTAGAGAATTTGAAGTGATATTTGGTCTATAACATGTATTGCTTTATTCATAATTGACGTGTTTCTTGCTACTTTAGTGATTCCTAGAGCCCAAAAAAAGTCTGCGGGCTATAGAGCGTTTTCCGTTCGGGCTCCAGTACTCTGGAATGCCCTCCCGGTAACAGTTCGAGATGCTACCTCAGTAGAAGCATTTAAGTCTCACCTTAAAACTCATCTGTATACTCTAGCCTTTAAATAGACCTCCTTTTTAGACCAGTTGATCTGCCGCTTCTTTTCTTTCTCCTATGTCCCCCCCCTCCCTTGTGGAGGGGGTCCGGTCCGATGACCATGGATGAAGTACTGGCTGTCCAGAGTCGAGACCCAGGATGGACCGCTCGTCGGGACCCAGGATGGACCGCTCGCCTGTATCGGTTGGGGACGTCTCTACGCTGCTGATCCGCTTGAGATGGTTTCCTGTGGACGGGACTCTCGCTGCTGTCTTGGATCCGCTTGAACTGAACTCTCGCGGCTGTGTTGGAGCCACTATGGATTGAACTTTCACAGTATCATGTTAGACCCGCTCGACATCCATTGCTTTCGGTTCCCTAGAGAGGGGGGGTTGCCCACATCTGAGGTCCTCTCCAAGGTTTCTCATAGTCAGCATTGTCACTGGCGTCCCACTGGATGTGAATTCTCCCTGCCCACTGGGTGTGAGTTTTCCTTGCCCTTTTGTGGGTTCTTCCAAGGATGTTGTAGTCGTAATGATTTGTGCAGTCCTTTGAGACATTTGTGATTTGGGGCTATATAAATAAACATTGATTGATTGATTGACTTTATGTTTTATATTTTTTACATGAGATTTCCAGTTCAATTTATCATCAATTATTATACCTAGAAATTTGGTTTCATTTAGTGTTTCAACTTCTATTCCGTCTATTTTTATTTGCGTGTGACTTTCTCTTCTACTGTTACCAAATAGCATTATTTTAGTTTTACTGAGATTCATAGTCTGTTTTTGTCAAACCATCTTTTTAATTTGTTCATTTCTTCTGTTATTATTTGTATTATCTTCTGTGTGTTCTCTCCTGAACAAAACACTGTTGTATCATCCGCAAGTAATACTAACTTTAAATATTTTGTATCTTTACACATGTCATTTATATAGAGATTGAATAATTTAGGTCCTAGTATTGATCCCTGAGGTACACCACAGGTTATATTTAGCGTTGTAGAAGTGTGTTCGCCTAGCTTCACGTATTGTTTCCTGTTTCTTACATCAATTAATCAATCAATCAACCAGTGGGACGCCAGTGACAATGCTGACTATGAGAAACCTTGGAGAGGACCTCAGATGTGCCCCCCCCCCCCTCTAGGGGACCGAAAGCAATGGATGTCGAGCGGGTCTAACATGATACTGTGAAAGTTCAATCCATAGTGGCTCCAACACAGCCGCGAGAGTCCCGTCCACAGGAAACCATCTCAAGCGGATCAGCAGCGTAGAGATGTCCCCAACCGATACAGGCGAGCGGTCCATCCTGGGTCTTATCCAATTTAAGACTAACCCTCTGATGCCATATCGTTCTAGATTTTGATGAAAATATTGTGATTGTGTCAAATGCTTAAGTTAGATCCATAAACACTGCTGCCGCACATTTTTTTACTAGCATAGGTAATATCTTCTGCAATTTCAATAAAGCCATTGAAGTTGAAACATTCGGTCTGTATCCATATTGGTTCTCTTCGAGTATTCTATTTTTATTTGTGAAACTCTCTAATTTGTTATTAACCAGTTGTTCAATGATTTTAGAAAATTGTGGAAGTAAAGAAACAGGTCTATAATTTCTAAATGTATGTTTGTCTCCAGTTATGAATTGGTGCAACTTTAGCTATTTACATTTTGTTTGGAAATGTACCTGTTTGAAATGATATGTGCCCTGTGATGAGGTAGCGACTTGTCCAGGGTGTACGCCGCCTTCCGCCCGAATGCAGCTGAGATAAGCTCCAGCGACCCCAAAAGGGACAAGCAGGAGAAAATGGATGGATGAATATATATAATATATATATATATATATATATATATATATATGTGTATATATATGTATATATGTATATATATATGTATATGTATATATGTGTGTATATATATGTATATATGTATATATATATATGTATATATGTATATGTATATATGTATATATATATGTATATATGTATATGTATATATGTATATATATATATGTATATATGTATATGTATATATATATATATGTATATGTATATATATATATATGTATGTATATATATATATGTATAAATGTATATGTATGTATATATATGTATATATATATATATATATGTATATATATATATGTGTGTGTTTTAATTAGATTATCCAGAGAATAGTGCTCGATTCCGTGGTAGAGCGCGATATATGTGTGTGTGTAGGAAAAATCACCAGACTACTTCATCTCTACAGAACTGTTTCATGAGGGGTTGCCTCAATCATCAGGAGATTTTTTTTTTTATTTTTTTTTTATTTTTTTATCCTGATGATTGAGTGAACCTTTCATGAAATTGTGATTTTTCCTACACACACACATATATTAATTTAAGAAATGTAATATCATACTGTATATATATATATATATATATATATATATATATATATATATGTATATACAATATGATATTACATTTCTTAGATTAATCATTTCTTTTATTTTGTTTAACATTTTTTAAATTTAACTTATTGATTTTATTGTTTTTTTTTATTTTTTATGTAAAACGTATTTATTGAATAAGTCAAAGTCCTGCAGAAGAAAAGAACATAAATAATATTAAAGTAAAATATATCAGTCAAATAAATTTAATAAATATTGTAATTATTTTGCTAAATACACAAAATGATCTACACCAGTGGTTCCCAATCTTTTTGTAGCTGCGGACCGGTCAACGCTTGATAATTTGTCCCGCGGCCTGGCGGGGAGAGTGGATTTTTTATTTTTTATTTTTATTTTTCGTTTGACATGAAAAAGGGAGGTTTTTGTCATGAAAAAGGGAGTTTTTTTGGGGTTGGTGCACTGATTGTAAGCATACCTTCTGTTTTTTATGTTGTTTAATTTAAAATATATATATGTTTTTATTAAAAAATAAAAATTAATAAACAATAAACATTTTGTGGGTGGATGCCTCTTCAGTCCAGCAGAATAAATATTGAAAATGATCAAAACACAAAAGTATTTGTTTTTTTTTTGTTTGTTTTTTTTACATGGAATATATATAAGTATACTACATTTATCATGTTTAATCAAAAATATTGTTATATTAAATTATGAAGCCTGCAACATTTATTAAACCAACATAAATGTTTGGGGGGGGTTACACTAGCCAGCCACATCATTAGGTACAGACATGTACAGTCTCTAGTACAAAATGTGTATCAATAAATAGTATATGTAGGACACTTTGTAATATGCTTATAACTGTGGTTGGAATGGTTTTATTTATTCTATTTTATTTAAATGTATTAGTTATTTTAGTTATTGATTTGTTGGAATTGTTTTAATTATTATATTTTACTTAAACAAAATCAATGTTTTTATTAAATAGTTTCAATTGAGTCAAATAATTAACACATCTCATTAAACATGCAAATAATATTGAATAGAGTTGCAATATGATGATTAATCCGCTAGATGGCAGTAGCTGCTAAATGAACATTCATGCTGCCAACACCAGATCCCTTGAAGCACATATCACAAATCATTCAAATTACTTTGTGAAAAA
Organism: Nerophis ophidion; assembly: GCF_033978795.1. Lineage (NCBI taxonomy): Eukaryota > Metazoa > Chordata > Actinopteri > Syngnathiformes > Syngnathidae > Nerophis > Nerophis ophidion. The sequence goes on from NC_084619.1 coordinate 9,467,601, forward strand.
ATGAAAACTTCAAAGTGCATCCAATTTAAGAAAATAAAAAATGTAGTATAAAGGTCCAAAAGAGAGGAGATAAAAATGTGTTTGCTCTGTGCAGCCTTTGAATGAACAATTGCAGTCTACTTGGAGTGAAAAACAAAGATACAATGTGAAATGCAAAGATAAGAATTCAATCCAGCACTCTACCGACAGACAGACTGTCATGAATATTCACATTCCGGCAGGTGTTGTTGTCGTAAAAAAAAAAAAAAAAATGCAACATTGCACACATCAGGTGACAGGTATGGTGTTGGGACTGATTTAGACCTGTCTGCCACACCTCTATGAATCATGAGCATGCTGCGGCGCTCTGAGGTCAGCAGACGTCACTTTAATGTCACGACATCATCAGCGAAACCCTGAGTGTCTCCAACTCTTCGCTCAAAAAGACACCGGACCATCAGGCTATAGACCAGGGGTAGAGAACCTATGGCTCTAGAGCCAGATGTGGCTCTTTTGATGACTGCACCTGGCTCTCAGACAAATCTTAGCTGACATTGCTTAACGCGATAATTATGAATAATTTCGCTGGTAATCACAGTGCTAAAAATAACGTGCAAAATATAAAACATTCTCATCCATTTATATCCATCCATCCGTTTCCTACCGCACCTGTTCAAGAAGTCGCATTAATGGTAGGAAGTATTTTATGTCACGATGGGGGGGTTACAGCTTGCGGCGGGGTCGTTCTCCCAGGAAGGCAGACGAGATACTCGGGACATGGCATTTAGGTAAAAACATGATTTAATTTTAACTAAAAAAAATATACAAACAAAAATCGATCACAGCCGAGGCACAACTTGGGCGACAGAAAAAAGCTAACGCATAAACAGACTAAGAACATAAATCAAATAAAACTTACTTGGAATGGCATGAAGCACGAAACTATGGCAAAGTCAGCACAGGGCGACTGACTGGCAAAGACGAGCTTAAATACTGCCTCTGATTAGTGCTCGGGAAGCAGGTGAGCGAGCATTTTGTCCACCCGAGACAGGTGGAAAAAGTGAGTAACCAAGGAAACCAGCCAAGGGAGTGGAAAAAAACAGGAACTTAAAGAGTCCAAAGGACAAACAGCACATGGCCAAACAAAAACATGATCAACAGACATGACATTTTATTTATTATTGGTTAGCTTCAGAATAACAATGTTATTAAAAAGAATAAGAGACTTGTTATACTCTAAAATGTTGGTCTTACTTAAAAATGCACACATTTAGTTGTATTCAGTGTTAAAAAAATATGATATGGCTCTCACGGAAATACATTTTGAAATATTTGGCTTTCAATCAATGTTTATTTATATAGCCCCAAATCACAAATGTCTCAAAGGACTGCACAAATCATTACGACTACAACATCCTCGGAAGAACCCACAAAAGGGCAAGGAAAACTCACACCCAGTGGGCAGAGAGAATTCACATCCAGTGGGACGCCAGTGACAATGCTGACTATGAGAAACCTTGGAGAGGACCTCAGATGTGGGCAACCCCCCCTCTCTAGGGGACCGAAAGCAATGGATGTCGATACTGTGAAAGTTCAATCCATAGTGGCTCCAACACAGCCGCGAGAGTTCAGTTCAAGCAAATCCAAGACAGCAGCGAGAGTCCCGTCCACAGGAAACCATCTCAAGTGGATCAGCAGCGTAGAGATGTCCCCAACCGATACAGGCGAGCGGTCCATCCTGGGTCCCGACGAGCGGTCCATCCTGAGTCTCGACTCTGGACAGCCAGTACTTCATCCATGGTCATCGGACTGGACCCCCTCCACAAGGGAGGGGGGGACATAGGAGAAAGAAAAGAAGCGGCAGATCAACTGGTCTAAAAAGGAGGTCTATTTAAAGGCTAGAGTATACAGATGAGTTTTAAGGTGAGACTTAAATGCTTCTACTGAGGTAGCATCTCGAACTGTTACCGGGAGGGCATTCCAGAGTACTGGAGCCCGAATGGAAAACGCTCTATAGCTTTCATGGCTCTCTCAGCCAAAAAGGTTCCCGACCCCTGCTATAGACCCTCACTCACAGAAGATGACGCCCAAGGGATGCACATTGCTAGTCTCAGAACATCCATCCATTCATTTTCTACCGCTTGTCCCGTTCGGGGTTGCGCAGGGGTTGCTGGAGCCTATCCCAGCTGCATTCGGGTGGAAGGCGGGGTACATCCTAGACCAGTGTTTTTCAACCTTTTTTGAGGCATGGCTCATTTTTCTCATCAAAAAATCCAGAGGCACACCACCAGCAGATAACATTAAAAAAAATCAACTCCACCAGGCCTTATTTTGAATTTGTTGGTGTTTTCCCTGTGTGTAGTGTTTTAGTTCTTGTCATGCGCTGTTATTGTGGTGGCCCTTCCTGTTTTGTTGGTGTTTTACCGAGCGCCATTCTGCACACCTGTTTTGTGTTAGCAAGCAACACTATCTACATTGTTGATATCCTTCTTTGTGTGGACATTGTAGATTGTCATGGCAAGAACGGATGTCCTTTGTGGATGCTGTAAGTTTTTGCTGTCGTCCAGCATTCTGTTTCTGTTTACTTTGTAACCAGTTCAGTTTTGCTTTCCTTTTGCATAGCCATTGCCTTTCCCTTTTGTTAATTTTTGGTTTAAGCATTACATACCTTTTTACCTGCACCCTGCCTCCCAATGTGGTCTGCATATTGGGATCACAACAAACCGTCCTCGTCTCACCCATGTCTCTTACCATGAATCGATTTACGTGGACCCCGACTTAAACAAGTTGAAAAACGTTTTCCGGTGTTACCATTTAGTGGTCAATTGTACGGAATATGTACTGTACTGTGCAATCTACTAATAACAGTTTCAACCCGACACATTTTGAATTTTACAAAGCAATTAACTACCCGCTTCCACCTACTGACTACGTGGTTACCCTGCCGAGTTCTACATTGCACAGTAGAGATGCGCGGATAGGTAATTATATTATCCGCATCCGCTTCACCAAAGTCGTCATCCACCCGCCGTCCACCCGAACCAACATTTTATCAGGATCGTACCCGCCCGCCAACCGCCCGCTGAATTACATCAGAGGTTGTCCGCCTTTACCACTCACAGAGCTATTTAAACCTGTTTCACAGAATAATGATGACATAAGAGGAAACGTGACCCCGGAAGTAAATGCGTCATCCCATAGCTTGTGTTTGTAAATTGTTTTTTTTGTTTTTTTTTATAGTATAGCGTTAACAAAACGTCTGTATTTTTGTAATATAGCGTTATATTTTTATAATATAGCGTTAACAAAACGTCTGTATTAATCATGAAGCAGGGCTTTTATTGTGAAGACAGGAAATGTGCAGTCGGCCTTTAGAGTTCTGACGGAAGGTACGGCGCGAGAGTCTGTTGAAATAAAAAGTGTTTCTCGCCTACCTCTCGGTCATATTTTCATAATAATGATCTTGCAGCAGCCAGCGTCATCTCACAAGACCCTCCGGTACCGTGAATGTCATTTAAGTGACGTCTTGGTGAAGTTTGATGATCACTAACTTTGTAGGTCTATTTTTTTTTTAAAAGGCTGGCTGGAGATCGACTGACACACCCCCCGCGGTCGACTGGTAGCTCGCGATCGACGTAATGGGCACCCCTGAATTAGGTGAAGTTGCATAATTTCCCACGGCACACCAGACAATATCTCACGGCACACCAGTGTGCCGCGGCACAGTGGTTGAAAAGCACTGTCCCAGACAAAACACAGATAGACTATATTCCTGTGCCCATTACATTTCCACAGACGATATAAAACGCGGTATATTTCGTCGTATTGTATTTGGGTTATATTGACACATTTATGTGAACCAAGCGAGTCAGAGCTTTTCCTCCTGTCACTCTCACTCTCAATCACACAAACACACACACATTGTTGTATTTGTCACCTTCAAGAGACCTCCGAAAGATGCCTGCCTCTTTAGGACCACCCTTTCCAAATATGTAAAGATTTGTATTTACAACATTAATACTAAATACATGCTACGCAAATAGTAAGTTATTTTTTGTTGATGAATTTTTTTGTTTGTAATTGGTTTTTAATCGTCATTATTTATTTCTGTCAAACTTGGACTTGGGTTGTTTTCCCGAGGTGCGAATGGAGTGGAAACGGCGATGGTGTGAAGGTAAAGACATCTTTAATTTAACACTAAAAAGGAATAAACAAAAAGCGCATGAGGGCGGAAGTACAAAACCTGGGCTATGAAACAAAAGACTATCACAGAGGCTATAACTATAAAAACAAAACACTTGCACAATGTCATGAATAAGAAAAACATACTTGAAAAAAGACAAGGGGCATGGAACAATGGCATTGGAAGGCATAGACGGTGCATAGCAGGGGATCGAGGGCGTGAAGGAGGTGATGTTGCCAGGCTGACTACCTGGTAACTGTGGCTTAAATAATGAACATGATAAGTGCGAACAGGTGTGCGACAAGAAGACAGGGGCGTGACATGAAATCAAGGTGAAAACCAATGAGTTGGCATGGAAACAAAATAAACCAGGAAGCGCAAAACAGGAACTGAGTGTCTAAAAAACTAAACCGAACATGACCAAAACAAAACATGATCCATAGGCATGACAATTTCAAGTTATTACAGTTTATACATGCATATTTATTTAAATTTTTTAAATTATTTTTTTAAATTTTCTCAAAGGGGGTGCATTTCAATTTCTTACACACATTTGTTATTACATATGTTGGCCAGAGGGAGAGCACTTCAACTTTTTACACACACTTGTTATTTCATATGTTGACCAAAGGAGGAGCACTTTTAAAACCGACACACATTAATTAGGAAAATCCCTCCTTTTTGGGACCACTCTAATTTTGATAGATTTCACCACCAGGGGTGCAAATGAGACGTTTTCTATTAGATGCAATGTTTTTCCGTATTGGGACCATGATTTCCGTCCTAACTTTTTCACCGGTTCTCATATGGAAGCTACTTTTCCTTGTTGATGTTTCAGGACAGGACTTGCAGGTAAGGGCTTGATTTTATACCAAAAATATAACAACACTGGTAAAAAGTTGACAGAAATACACAAAACAAAACGTGTGCCGAACGCACGGGAAGCTAAAGCTAAAACTTAGCATGGAATGCAGTAACATATTTTGTCATTTTCCATTCTATTATTTCGTCAAAATTATTAAGGACAAGTGGTAGAACATAAGCTATTAATCTACTCGTCCATTTACTGTTAATATCTGCTTACTTTCTCTTTCAACATGTTCTATCTATCCATCCATCCATTTTCTACCGCTTATTCCCTTTCAGGGTCGCGGGGGGCGCTGGCGCCTATCTCAGCTACAATCGGGCGGAAGGTAGGGTACACCCTGGACAAGTCGCCACCTCATCGCAGTTCTATCTACACTTCTGTTAAAATGCAATAATCACTTATTCTTCTGTTGTTTGATACTTTACGTTGTTTTTGGATGATACCACTAATTTGGGTATCAATCCGATACTAAGCCGTTACCGGATCATACATTGGTCATATTCAAAGATTGTGTGATGCTGAAAAATATCGATGTAATCATAGTAGTATCGACGAGATACGCTATTGTACTTGGTATCATTACAGTGGATGTCAGGTGCAGATCCACTCATGGCATTTTTTTAAATTCAAGGGTGCGAGTTTGCCGTTAGCGGTTAGCTATCGTATCCTCCTTCGGTGTGTTGTGAAGCATGTTTAGCTATTCCTCGTCCTGCAGGGCTGATACTTGTAAGAAGCGTACTTTATTCGTCGCCATGGAGGCGAGGATTAGTGATTTAGAAGTAGCTACAACTCTGCAAACTGCGGATGGACTTTAGCCGCTAGCTAGCTCGCCATGTCTTAAAGCACCTCTTCCTGAGGGCGTTTCCGTGTTATAACTTCACCGTTAACCTCAGTTTTTAAGCCAAAATGCGTCCGTTCTCCCTTTTTTGTCTACACACCGTGTCTGTTTGTAAGTACTCCGTGATTGTGCGCTGCCAAACATGCTTGTCAATGGCACAACGTGACGACAACGGGGGGTAAGATGACTGGTATTTTTTAGAGGTGGTATAGTACCGAATGTGATTCATTACTAATACTGGTGTACCGTACAACCCTAGTGCATACTTGATTTATTTGGCATTAAAAATGTATCTGAGTTAGTGTCGAGTCTGCAACTGTGCAACAAAAGGTGAGGATATACTGTATGGCACTGTTGCATTTTACGTAAATCGATATCCAAATTCGGTCAATACCTATAAAACTACAGAATTCGGTATCGTCACAACAAAGTATCATAATATTATTGAACCCAGTTTTCAATTCTTTAGATTCTATGCTGCACTGGAGTGACGCTGCTATAAATCAAGTCTTAAAAAAGGTATGTCCAAGACCTTTGGAGCAGCGTTTTGATGCATTTGATGTGTTTTAAGGCGTCGGTAATAAAGAAATCAAAGGTTAACCTGCCCTGCAGTTAACTCCGAAGGAATCATTTAGCTGGCTTGTCTGATGTCCAAAGTGGTGACACATTCCCATTAATCTGGATTTAGCACGGTGTGTATACTTGAAGCCATGAATAGTCGCGATACGCAGCAGCTGAGAGCGATGCTGATGGCTATGAAATGAAATCTGCATCCCTGCATCACCTGTTCCCTATCAACACGATAAAAGAGAGCTGGGGTCTATATTTGTTCAAACCCCGTTTCCATATGAGTTGGGAAATTGTCTTAGGTGTAAATATAAACGGAATGCAATGATTTGCAAATCCTTTTCAACCCATATTCAGTTGAATATGCTACAAAGACAACATATTTGATGTTCAGTCTGATAAACATTTTTTTTTTTTTGCAAATAATCATTAACTTCAGAATTTTATGCGTGACAAAGAAGTTGGGAAAGGTGGCAAAAAATACTAAAAAAGTTGAGGAATGCTCATCAAACACTTATTTGGAACATCCCACAGGTGTGCAGGCTAATTGGGAACAGGTGGGTGCCATGATTGGGTATAAAAACAGCTTCCCAAAAAATGCTCAGTCTTTCACAAGAAAGGATGGGGCGAGGTACACCCCTTTGTCCACAACTGCGTGAGCAAATAGTCAAACAGTTTAAGAACAATGTTTCTCAAAGTGAAATTGCAATAAATTTAGGGATTTCAACATCTACAATCCATAATATCATCAAAAGGTTCAGGGAATCTGGAGAAATCACTCCAGGTAAGCGGCATGGCCGGAAACCAACATTGACTGACCGTGGCCTTCGATCTGTTTCAAAACCGACATCAATCTCTAAAGGATATCACCACATGGGCTCAGGTACACTTCAGAAAACCACTGTCACTAAATACAGTTCGTCGCTACATCTGTAAGTGCAAGTTAAATCTCGACTATGCAAAGCGAAAGCCATTTATCAACAACATCCAGAAACGCTGGGCCCGAGATCATCCAAAATGGACTGATGCAAAGTGGAAAAACATTCTCTGGTCTGACAACTCAACATTTCAAATTGTTTTTGGAAATATTCGACATCGTGTCATCCAGACCAAAGGGGAAGCGAACCATTCAGACTGTTATCGACGCAAAGTTCAAAAGCCAGCATCTGTGATGGTATGGGGTTGCATTAGTGCCCAAGGCATGGGTAACACACATATCTGTGAAGGCACCATTATCGCTGAAAGGTACATACAGGTTTTGGAACAACATATGCTGCCATTTAAGCGCCATCTTTTTCATGGACGCCCCTGTTTATTTCAGCAAGACAATGCCAAACCACATTCTGCACGTGTTACAACAGCGTGGCTTCGTGAAAAAGAGTGCGGGTACTTTCCTGGCCCGCCTGCAGTCCAGACCTGTCTCCCATCGAAAATGTGTGCCGCATTATGAAGCGGAGACCCCGGACTGTTGAACGACTGAAGCTCTACATAAATTAACAATGGGAAAGAATTCCACTTTCAAAGCTTCAACAATTAGTTTCCTCAGTTCCCAAACGTTTATTGAGTGTTGTTAAAAGAAAATGTGATGTAACGCAGTGATGAACATGCCCTTTCCCAACTACTTTGGCATGTGTTGTTTATTGAGTTTTGTTAAAAGAAAAGGTGATGTAACACAGTGGTGAACATGCCCTTTCCCAATTACTTTGGCATGTGCTGCAGCCATGAAATTCTAAGTTATCTATTATTTGCAGAAAAAGAAAATAAAGTTTATGAGTTTGAACATCAAATATCTTGTCTTTTTAGTGCATTCAACTGAATATGGGTTGAAAAGGATTTGCAAATCATTGTGTTCTGTTTTTATTTACATCTAACACAATTTCCCAACTCATATGGAAACAGGGTTTGTACAATGCAATAACCAATTATTAATTCAACTTGGTAGACGCTTTTGCCGCCATTATTCCAATGCCTTTTTTTTTTTTTTTTTTTTTACCCCCCAATTACGCATAATGGCGGGCCGTCTCGCCACCAACTAATCGGCGCTGCCCGCAGAACTTGGAACCCGATCAAGCAGAACGGGTCCCGGCCAGCAACCCCCGCAGCCGCCAAAGCCAGCCAGATGCACGGCGCTAAAACCTTGGGAAATAAATGTTCCTTCACACATAAACAAGCTCATACTCACATCTAAATACAAACAATCTCTCGCCGACAAGCAAATTGAATCTCAACTGATTTGCCTTCACCCTTGAAAAGTGGGATTTACTTTCATGCTCCGTTACATGTGTAATGGAGCCAGGGTCCCACCGGTGTTGTTGTTGTTGTTTGATGGCGATCAAAATAGAAATATTCCTCCACTCGGATTCATGTTGTGTTAATTATTCAGTGTATCCACAGACACCTTGAGTGAGACAAGTCGAACACAACACCATCATAGCGTCATATCGACGATGCCACCTCAGTAGAAGCATTTAAGTCTCACCTTAAAACTCATTTGTATACTCTAGCCTTTAAATAGACTCCCTTTTTAGACCAGTTGATCTGCCGTTTCTTTTCTTTTTCTTCTATGTCCCACTCTCCCTTGTGGAGGGGGTCCAGTCCGATCCGGTGGCCATGTACTGCTTGCCTGTGTATCGGCTGGGGACATCTCTGCGCTGCTGATCCGCCTCCGCTTGGGATGGTTTCCTGCTGGCTCCGCTGTGAACGGGACTCTCGCTGCTGTGTTGGATCCGCTTTGGACTGGACTCTCGCGACTGTGTTGGATCCATTATGGATTGAACTTTCACGGTATCATGTTAGACCCGCTCGACATCAATTGCTTTCCTCCTCTCCAAGGTTCTCATAGTCATTATTGTCACCGACGTCCCACTGGGTGTGAGTTTTCCTTGCCCTTATGTGGGCCTACCGAGGATGTCGTAGTGGTTTGTGCAGCCCTTTGAGACACTAGTGATTTAGGGCTATATAAGTAAACATTGATTGATTGATTGATTGACATCGAAACATTAATCAGTCCTGTTTTAATTTGTCACATAAATGGTTTGGAACACTCGTCTCTGATATGTCTTGGGTTGTTAACACATGTAGTGACATCATGAAGTGAAGTGAAGTGTGAAGTGAATTGTATTTATATAGCGCTTTTCTCTAGTGACTCAAAGCGCTTTACATAGTGAAACCCAATATCTAAGTTACATTTAAACCAGTGTGGGTGGCACTGGGGGCAGGTGGGTAAAGTGTCTTGCCCAAGGACACAACGGTAGTCACTAGGATGGCAGAAGCGGGAATTGAACCTGGAACCCTCAAGTTGCTGGCACGGCCACTCTACCAACTGAGCTATACCGCCCCGAGGCAGGTAGAAACACGCTACATTCACTCAGTTAAAGGTTTGCGTGGACTAAGGTTGTACGGTATATTGGTATTAGTATAGTACCACGATACTAATTAATCATATTCAGTACTATACCGACTCTAAAAAGTACCGGTCCAACATTCCCCCCATTCCCTCGTCTTCACATGGTGTCACTGCTGGTTTACAAGCAGACAAGCATGTTCGGCAGCGCACAATCACGGAGTACTTACAAGCAGACACAGTGTGTAGACAGTAAGGCGAGAACGGATGCATTTTGGCTTAAAAACTATAAATAAAGTGAAGTCAAAACACTGAAATGCTTTACGAGAGTGGTCCGGGTCCGTGACGCATTTGCTACCAGGGTGCACAGAAAGAGTTGTCAGGTTCAAACACTGATGAGATCTATTAATCAGAAAACAAGCAAGGAACCATGCAGAGACAGAGCTCAATTTAGCTCATGAGGAGAACGCATGGCGCTGCACACTTAGTCACAGTCTCGCCCTACGCTCTAAAGCAGTGGTTCTCAAACTTTTTTCAGTGAAAATTTTTTTAATTCAAGTACCCCCTAATAAGAGCAAAGCATTTTTGGTAGTGCATTCAATTAAATATGGCTTGAAAAGGATTTGCAAATCATTGTATTCCGTTTATATTTACATCTAACACAATTTCCCAACTCATATGGAAACAGGGTTTGTACAATGCAATAACCAATTATTAATTCAATTTTTTTTAATTCAAGTACCCCCTAATAAGAGCAAAGCATTTTTGGTAGTGCATTCAATTAAATATGGGTTGAAAAGGATTTGCAAATCATTGTATTCCGTTTATATTTACATCTAACACAACAGAAACAGTTGTCAGGTTCAAACACTGATGACATCTATTATTCAGACAACAAACAAGGAACCATGCAGAGACAGAGTTCAATTTAGCTCATGAGGAGAACGCATGGAGCTGCACACTTAGTCACAGTCTCGCCCTACGCTCTAAAGCAGTGGTTCTCAAACTTTTTTCAGTGAACATTTTTTTAATTCAAGTACCCCCTAATAAGAGCAAAGCATTTTTGGTGGTGCATTCAATTAAAAAAATGTTTTTAATTCAAGTACCCCCTAATCAGAGCAAAGCATTTTTGGTTGAAAAAAAGAGATATAGAAGTAAAAAACAGCACTATGTCATCAGTTTCTGATTTATTAAATTGTATAACAGTGCAAAATATTGCTCATTTGTAGTGGTCTTTCTTGAACTATTTGGAAAAAAGATATAAAAATTACTAAAAAGTTGTTGAAAAATAAACAAGTGATTCAATTATAAATAAAGATTTCTACACATAGAAGTAATCATCAACTTAAAGTGTCCTCTTTGGGGATTGTAATAGAGATCCATCTGGATTCATGAACTTAATTCTAAACATTTCTTCACAAAAAAAGAAATCTTTAACATCAATTTTTTAAAAATCCAGCTGTCAACACTGAATGTTGCATTGTTGCATTTCTTTTCACAGTTAATGAACTTAAATTCATATTTTGTTGAAGTATATTTCAATAAATATATTTATAAAGGATTTTCAAATTGTTGTTATTTTTAGAATATTTTAAAAACATCTCACATACACCTTGGCATACCTTCAAATACCCCCAGGGGTATGTGTACCCCCATTTGAGAATCACTGCTCTAAGGTACAGCACTATTTATTCAGGAGTTCCCCAGTCAACATCACTCAGGCCGCCTCTAAAAGGAGTGGTCACATGTATCCTGCAAAGCAGGTCCAGGACAATACGTAACAGAATGTGCTGGGGGGCCTTGTGATTTCCCCTTGTCTCTGATTCGTCTGCGTGCTGTCGTCTTATCTTCGTTGAGGTCCTTGAAGTCCTTGGCTGTTAGCGGGCTAAAACAAAGATAACATCTGCGGCTCTGGCCTCCCCTCAGACAAGAAATGTTGTCCTTGCACAGATAGAAAAAGTACAGCTTAAGCACAATAGCTAATAACTATAACAACTGACTTTAAGCATACTAAAGTTATGTGATAATATATATACATAATTATTCTAAAAACAGTAAATAATATATAAACTACTAACTTTGGCCTGTCCCACTAAACAGACCAATAAGCTTGTTAATAGATGGTTAGTACAATGCCTTTGTTATAGTACATTAATGCACATTAAAGCTAATGTTCCAAATTGTAGCCACAGGCACATTTTTCTTGCAAATTTTTTGGGCTGTTTTTATCTGACACACTTAGGAAGGCGGTCCGTGAAAACAATGCATACATTAAACCGGTCACTGGTGGAAAAAAAATTTGGGGACCACTGCTTTAAAGGACTTGGAGAAGGCATTCGACCGTGTCCCCTCGGGAAGTCCTGTGGGGAGTGCTCAGAGAGTATGGGGTATCGGACTGTCTTATTGTGGCGGTCCGCTCCCTGTACGATCAGTGCCAGAGCTTGGTCCGCATTGCTGGCAGTAAGTCGGACCAGTTTCCAGTGAGGGTTGGACTCCGCCAAGGCTGTCCTTTGTCACCGATTCTGTTCGTAACTTTTATGGACAGAATTTCTAGGCGCAGTCAAGGCGTTGAGGGGTTCCGGTTTGGTGGCCGCGGGATTGGGTCTCTGCTTTTTGCAGATGATGTGGTCCTGATGGCTTCGTCTGCCCGGGATTGGTTCGCAGCCGAGTGTGAAGCGACTGGAATGAGAATCAGCACCTCCAAGTCCGAGTCCATGGTTCTCGCCCGGAAAAGGGTGGAATGCCATCTCCGGGTTGGGGAAGAGACCCTGCCCCAAGTGGAGGAGTTCAAGTACCTCGGAGTCTTGTTCACGAGTGGGGGAAGAGTGGATTGTGAGATCGACAGGCGGATCGGTGCGGCGTCTTCAGTAATGCGGACGTTGTATCGATCCGTTGTGGGGAAGGAGGAGCTGAGCCGGAAGGCAAAGCTCTCAATTTACCGGTCGATCTACGTTCCCATCCTCACCTATGGTCATGAGCTTTGGGTCATGACCGAAAGGATAAGATCACGGGTACAAGCGGCCGAAATGAGTTTCCTCCGCCGTGTGGCGGGGCTCTCCCTTAGAGATAGGGTGAGAAGCTCTGCCATCCGGTAGAAAATCAAAGTAAAGCCGCTGCTCCTTCACATCGAGAGGAGCCAGATGAGGTGGTTCGGGCATCTGGTCAGGATGCCACCCGAACGCCTCCCTAGGGAGGTGTTTAGGGCACGTCCAGCCGGTAGGAGGCCACGGGGAAGACCCAGGACACGTTGGGAAGACTATGTCTCCCGGCTGGCCTGGGAACGCCTCGGAATCCCCCGGGAAGAGCTAGACGAAGTGGCTGGGGAGAGGGAAGTCTGTGCTTCCCTGCTTAGGCTGTTGCCCCCGCGACCCGACCGCGGATAAGCGGAAGATGATGGATGGATGGATGGATGGATGCTTTAAAGGCCTACTGAAACCCACTACTACCGACCACGCAGTCTGATAGTTTATATATCAATGATGAAATATTAACATTGCAACACACGCCAATACGGCCTTTTTAGTTTACTAAATTGTAATTTTAAATTTCCCGCGAAGTGTTGTGTTGAAAACGTCGCGGTATGATGACGCGTGCGTTTGACGTCACCGGTTGTAGCGGACATTTTTTTCCAGCCCGATCCAAGCTATAAGTAGTCTGTTTTAATCGCATAATTACACAGTATTTTGGACATCTGTGTTGCTGAATCTTTTGCAATTTGTTCAATTAATAATGGAGAAGTCAAAGTAGAAATATGGAGGTGGGAAGCTTTTAGCCTTTAGCCATAAAAACACAGCCGGTGTTTCCTTGTTTAAAATTCCCGAAGATGAAGATTTACTATGGATCAGAGCAGTCAAGCGAACATGGATCCCGACTACATGTCAACCGGCAGTTTTCGGTGAGAAAATTGTGGTAATAAGTTTCGACCCTAACAACACCAAGGGCATAATTTCTACCAGAGCATTTTATAATTTAGTGAAAAAAATTAAAATGTTTTATTTTGTTGACAAAGAGGTTCCCGACAAAGTCAAAAAGCTTTGATGCAAAAAAATAAATGTATGTGGTGTTTTTATGCATTTAAAAACTAAAACGGGTCGCTGCCGACCCTAACACGAGACGAAGGTTAAACAGGCAACTGGGTTTCATTAATTCAGCTGTGCTCAAAATAACTTCATCAAGACAAAGCTGAAGAAAGAGGAGCCATTTTTGGCCTTTGTTGAGCTCTCAAGTGCAGTTCTACACACGAAAAACAATCTCTGCTGCAAGCGGACGTCCGACTATGAATGCAATGCCTCCCCCGGTGGGATCCAATGAATATTTCAAGGTTTAATGAGACAGCTAAAGTGGTTTGCTGTCATCTGGGCAGGATTTCCATCCATGTCTTATTCTAACTGTCTAATAGTGGCTACAGCAGCTAAAACAAGCAGGCCATCACCATTACAAACACACTAAAACTGAAATCTATCTTCACGGTGCGGCTTTTATCAAATATACATGCCAGGCTGTGTTCGCATCCTTGTAAGACACTGAGTGGTTTAAACAAACAGTATAGAGATGTATTGCTGCTGCCGGTCTTTTTCTCCACTTCAACAGGCTTCTTGCGCTGTGGCGCTCTCGTGCAACCCGCGACAAGCGGAGTCGTTAGGAGTTGTAAAAGCTTGCACTTTAATGAGGAACGCCGAGGGGTGCAGACCACACGCATACACAAATATGCAGAAGCAAAATGATAATCATACATTACAAAAAAAAACAAAAAAAACACCTTTTGTCAGCTAAAATAGGCAACATGAAAAATGAACCACGCTCACCCACTTCCGGCGCTTCTTTCTCCGGACCGGCGCTGGCACGATACGTCCTCGGGCGTGATTGAGGTGGTGGTTTGATGAATTGGCCCCTTTCAACTGTCAGTGGGTTTTGGGTGTGTTCGTTCGACTTGTCCTGGGTGTACCCCGCCTTCCGCCCGAATGCAGCTGAGATAGGTTCCAGCACCGCCCGCGACCCCGAAAAATGGACAAGCGGTAGAAAAAGGATGGATGGATGGATGGATGGAGTTCCACATGTGTTATGGTTTAACAGAGGGAGATGACGGCAAAGACACCAGGGGGCCTATTCTCAATGATTTATTGTATATATAAATTTATCTGCGATGAGGTGGCGACTTGTCCAGGGTGTATGCCGCCTTTCGCCCGATTGTAGCCGAGATAGGCACCAGCGCCCCCCGCCACCC
Source organism: Nerophis ophidion (assembly GCF_033978795.1). Lineage (NCBI taxonomy): Eukaryota > Metazoa > Chordata > Actinopteri > Syngnathiformes > Syngnathidae > Nerophis > Nerophis ophidion. The sequence goes on from NC_084619.1 coordinate 9,482,603, forward strand.
CAATGGGAATAAGCGGTAGGAAATGGATTGATGTATATATATATATATATATATATATATATATATATATATATATATATATATATATATATATACATACACACACACCGTATCCTTGAATAGGCGCCGGGTATGTAATATGCGCCTGCCTTGAATTACTGCCGGGTCAAAGTCGCTCCCCAAATCAATAAGCGCATGCTTACTTTAACCGCCGGGTCAAATTCGTGACGTCACGAGTGACGCTTTCCCTACCGTCTTTTTCAAAATTGCGGAGGAGTCTTATTTTGCTTTTACTGTGTGTAAACCAGGGGTCTTGTTCCACAGCCATACAGATCACACTTAATGGTTGTGATATAAAACAACTTTAACACTCTTAATAATATGCGCCAGACTCTGTGAACCCACACCAAACACATTTCTGGAGAACATTGGCTCTGTGGCACACTATAAACGCAGCATAGGGATTACCCATAATGCCGTGCATCCGTGACGCTCTGCTACAGTGTATTATACACGCGCCCTCAACCCCGCCCACCTCAACCGACGCACGGGGGGGGGGGGGGGGGGGGGGGGTGTTGGTTGTTGCTAACGCGTGTATAATATAGCCAAGAGACATGGATGCCATTGCATTCTGGGTAAGTGTTAGGTTGCGTTTATAATGTGTTACAGAGCCAATGTTCTCCAGAAATGTGTTTGGTATGGGTTCACAGAGTGTGGCGCATATTATTAAGAGTGTTAAAGTTGTTTTATATCACAACCATTAGTGCGTCGGTTGAGGTGGGCGGGCTTGGGGGCGCCTGTATAATACACTGTAGCCAAGAGTCACGGATGCACGGCATTATGGGTAATCCCTATGCTGCGTTTATAATGTGCCACGTCATGTCATGTAGTCCCTCGCGTCATTTAAAGTGGCCCACCACGTCATTCATCGTGGTCCGCCATGTCATATAACGTGGTCTGTCGTGTCATTTATTTTGGCCCGCCACATCATTTGACGTGGTCTGTCACGTCTTTTAATGTTGTCCGGCGCCTCATTAAACTTAGCCCGCCATGTAATTCCAGTGGCCCACAATGTAGTTCAATGTACACATTGGTCCCTTGCGTCATTTAATTTGGCCCACCACATCACTCATTGTTGTTCGCTATATCCTTTAATGCGGTCCGTCTCATTAATGTGGCCCGCCGTGTAATTCTTCTGGCCCACAATGTAATTTAAAGTGGTTTTTCACCTCATTTAAAATAGCCCACCACATCATTCAGTGTGGTCCAACAAGTCATTTAAAGTGGTTCGTCACCTCATTTATTGTGGCCCACCACAACATTCAGTGTGGTCCGCTACATCATTTATTGTAGTCCGTCACGTCATTAAAATCGACCTTGAATGTAATTCTAGTGGCCCACAATGTAGTTCAATGTAGACCACTTTAAATCACCACATGACCACGTCATGTCATGTGGTCCTTCGCCTCATTTAAAGTGGCCCACCACATCATTCATTGTGGTCCGTTATGTCATTTAACGTGGTCCGTCACGCCATTAAATTTGGCCCAGTGTGTAATTTTATTGGCCCACAATGTAAATCAATGTGGTCCAACAAGTCATTTAAAGTGGTTCGTCACCTCATTTATTGTGGCCCACCACAACATTCATTGTGGTCTGCTACATCATTTATTGTGGTCCGTCACGTCATTAAAATCGACCTTGAATGTAATTCTACTGGCCCACAATGTAGTTCAATGTAGAACACTTTAAATCACCACATGACCACGTCATGTCATGTGGTCCTTCGCCTCATTTAATGTGGCCCACCACACCATTCATTGTGGTCCGTTATGTCATTTAACGTGGTCCGTCACGCCATTAAATTTGGCCCAGTGTGTAATTTTATTGGCCCACAATGTAAATCAATGTGGTCCAACAAGTCATTTAATGTGGTTCGTCACCTCATTTAAAGTGGCCCACAACATCATTCAGTGTGTTCCGCCGCGTCATTTATTGTGGTCCGCTATGCCATTTAACGTGGTCCGTCACGTCATTAAAGTTGGCCTTGAATGTAATTCTAATGGCCCACAATGTAGTTCAATGTAGACCGCATCATTTAAATTGGCCCACGACATGTCATGTCACCACATGACATGACCGCGTCATCTCATGTGGTCCCTCGAGTCATTTAAAGTGGCCCACGACATGTCATGTCATGTGGTCCCTCGCGTCATTTAAAGTGGCGCACCATATCATTCTTTGTGGTCCGTTATGTCATTTAATGTGGTCTGTCACATCATTAAAATTACTCATTCATGTAATTATCCTGGCCCAGAATATAATTAAACGTGGTCTGTCACATAATTTATTGTGGCCCACAACAACAGTCATTGTGGTCCACTATGTCAATTCAAGTGGTTCGTCCCATCATTTAAATTGGCCCTCCATTTAATTCAATGTGGTCTGTCACTTCATTTATCGTGGTCCGCTATGCCATTTAATGTGGTCTGTCACATTATTAAAGTTGGCCTTAAATGTAATTCTAATGGCCCACAATGTAGTTCAATGTAGACCGCATCATTTAAATTGGCCCACGACATGTCATGTCACCACATGACATGACCGCGTCATCTCATGTGGTCCCTCGAGTCATTTAAAGTGGCCCACGACATGTCATGTCATGTGGTCCCTCGCGTCATTTAAAGTGGCGCACCATATCATTCTTTGTGGTCCGTTATGTCATTTAATGTGGTCTGTCACATCATTAAAATTACTCATTCATGTAATTATCCTGGCCCAGAATATAATTAAACGTGGTCTGTCACATAATTTATTGTGGCCCACAACAACAGTCATTGTGGTCCACTATGTCAATTCAAGTGGTTCGTCCCATCATTTAAATTGGCCCTCCATTTAATTCAATGTGGTCTGTCACTTCATTTATCGTGGTCCGCTATGCCATTTAATGTGGTCTGTCACATTATTAAAGTTGGCCTTAAATGTAATTCTAATGGCCCACAATTTAGTTCAATGTAGACCGCGTCATTTAAATTGGCCCACGACATGTCATGTCACCACATGACATGACCGCGTCATCTCATGTGGTCCCTCGAGTCATTTAAAGTGGCCCACGACATGTCATGTCATGTGGTCCCTCGCGTCATTTAAAGTGGCGCACCATATCATTCTTTGTGGTCCGTTATGTCATTTAATGTGGTCTGTCACATCATTAAAAGTACTCATTCATGTAATTATCCTGGCCCAGAATAGAATTAAATGTGGTCTGTCACATAATTTATTGTGGCCCACAACAACAGTCATTGTGGTCCACTATGTCAATTCAAGTGGTTCGTCCCATCATTTAAATTGGCCCTCCATTTAATTCAACGTGGTCTGTCACTTCATTTATCGTGGTCCGCTATGCCATTTAATGTGGTCTGTCAGATCATTTATCGTGGCCCTCCACAACAGTCATTGTGGTCCACTATGTCAATTAACATGGTTCATCGCATCATTTAAATTGGTCCTCCATGTAATTCAAAGTGGTCTGTTATGTCATTTAATGTGGCCTGCCACAACAGTCATTGTGGTCCACTGTCAATTCAGGTGGTTCGTCCCATCATTTAAATTGGCCCTCCATGTAATTCAATGTGGTCTGTCACGTCATTTAAAGTGGCCTACCACCACTATGTCAATTAATGTGGTTCGTCGCATCATTTAATTTGGCTCTCCATGTAATTCAGCGTGGTCCGCCACGTCATTTAAAGTGGTCCAACAGGTCATTTTATGTAGTCCACAACATCTATTAATGTGGCTGTCTGAGGGCAACCATCATTTCGAAGTGGCCCCTCAACAAAAAGCCAGTTTGCCATCCCTGCTCTACCCGATATGCCTCTGACGGTGCCGGCATGAGTCTGGTCCACATAGCAGTGAATAGCAAGGCTGGGTATTATTGGCTGGGCAAAGACTCTTGGCTCTCAGCACAATGCATTCTGGGACTCTGTTGGCTCAGTAATAATGTCTTAATGGATTTCTAATTGCTCTGAAATACTGTCCTCTTCCTCCTTAAATACTGCAGGAGTTTGGATTTGCACAATTGCCGAACTAAAACCACCACCGTATCACTATAGATACACAGATACATAAATAGACGGACAAATAATAAACGTTAAAGGTCCCAAATTGGGCATTCATGACTTTTTAATATCCTAGAGACCAAACA
>NC_084619.1:9489306-9524306 GCF_033978795.1 Nerophis ophidion
CACTCGCGACTCTGGCACTGGACCAACGATAAAATATTTACCTTTTATCAGACAAAGTGGGTCTGTATAATGCAACATTGCAATGACCCTGGAAGCATACTTCCAGAAAAAAACATCCTGCCTGTTGAAAAAAAAAAATGACATCAAGGTTTTAAAGGGTTGTTGGTATTGATTGCCATTTTTGACACACTTGCATGACATCCTAATCAATGGTAATGTCATCAGTTAATGGATTGTAGTGTAGGACATGTTTATCAGATGACACCCATATTGGCTTATTTTGTCTAAAGACCCTTCAGACGGGACGCACGACAGATCTCTCGGATTGGCCTTCTACCAGGAGACAGTAGTTTCGTCACTAGGGATGTCCGATATCGGACCGCCGATATCATCGGCCAATAAATGCTTTAAAGTATATCAGAAATTATCGGTATCTGTTTCACAATTATTGGTATCGGTTTCAAAAAGTAAATTTTATGACTATTTAAAACGCTGCTGTGTACACGGACATAGAGAGAACAACAGAGCGCCAATAAACCTTTGTGTTCTACATAATATCCACGGCTTTTCGCAAACACAAGTGAATGCAAGGCATACTTGGTCAACAGCTATACGGGTCAAACTCAGGGTGGCCGTATAAACAATTATAACACTGTTATAAATATGCGCCACACTGTGAACCAACACCAAACAAGAATGACAAACAAATTTTGAGAGAACATCCGCATCGTAACACAACATAAACACAACAGAACAAACACCCAGGACACTACAATATACACCCAACCCCGCCCACCTCAACCTCCTCATGTCCCAACATAGCTGTATGTATACTTTTGACCCAGCAGATTTGGTCACGTTTTCAGTAGAGCCATAATAAATTCATAAAAGAACCAAACTTCATGAATGTATTTTGTGACCAAAAAGTATGTGCTCCAATCACTTTATCACAAAAAAATACAGGTACTAAACACAAACACATACAACATACACACATATGCAACTATATGGACAATTGAATGCATGGCTGAGTACAGAGGAGACATGTGAGTAAACACTATCACAGGAGCCATCTGCACCAGGAGCTCATCAGACCATGGCCACTAGGACGCTGACACAAAAGTTACCCCCAAGCACAGCCGATAACCCCCTGAGGCAGATGGCTCATCTGAGGAACGTTGTAAAATAAAAATAATAAAACTTGTAAAATAGTAAGAACCATGAGTAGAGATAAATAATAAAATACAAGACATATGAAGGTTGATAGGGAAAAAAAATGATATACAGTAAATAAATCAATCAATCAATCAATGTTTACTTATATAGCCCTAAATCACTAGTGTCTCAAAGGGCTGCACAAACCACTACGACATCCTCGGTAGGCCCACATAAGGGCAAGGAAAACTCACACCCAGTGGGACGTCGGTGACAATGATGACTATGAGAACCTTGGAGAGGAGGAAAGCAATGGATGTCGAGCGGGTCTAACATGATATTGTGAAAGTTCAATCCATAATGGATCCAACACAGTCGCGAGAGTCCAGTCCAAAGCGGATCCAACACAGCAGCGAGAGTCCCGTTCACAGCGGAGCCAGCAGGAAACCATCCCAAGCGGAGGCGGATCAGCAGCGCAGAGATGTCCCCAGCCGATACACAGGCGAGCAGTACATGGCCACCGGATCGGACCGGACTCCCTCCACAAAGGAGAGTGGGACATAGAAGAAAAAGAAAAGAAACGGCAGATCAGCTGGTCTAAAAAGGGAGTCTATTTAAAGGCTAGAGTATACAAATGAGTTTTAAGGTGAGACTTAAATGCTTCTACTGAGGTGGCATCTCGAACTGTTACCGGGAGGGCATTCCAGAGTACTGGAGCCCGAAATGAAAAAGCTCTATAGCCCGCAGACTTTTTTTGGGCTTTGGGAATCATTAATAAGCCGGAGTCCTTTGAACTAAATAAAATATTGCATAATTAATAGGATAAAAAAATAAAATACAAATGACTTCAATAAAATAACTAATAACGTATGAGATTATGGCTGCTAAAGTCAGTACAGTACAGCAGATTTGGTCACATTTTCAGTAAAACCCATAATAAATACATTAATGAATGTTTTTTGTGACCAACAAGTATGTGCTCCAATCACACTATCACAAAAAAATTACAGTTGTAGAAATTATTGGAAATTAAAGACAGCCATGACATTATGTTCTTTACAAGTGTATGTAAACTTTTTGACCACGACTGTATTACTGTTTTAAACTAAAATCATCAAAAAAACGTGATTGACAAATTTCACTTTGATACACTGACTCACAGACCAACTTGCGCCAAATTGCTCTCATAAATGCTAACAAGAGACGTTAAAGGGGAACATTATCTCCAGACCTATGTAAGCGTCAATATATACAGAAAAAAGACCATATATTTTCTCAACCGATTTCCGAACTCTAAATGGGTGAATTTTGGCGAATTAAACGTCTTTCTGTTTATCGCGCTGGAGGCGATGATGTCAGAATGTGACGTCGCCGAGGTAACACACATTTTCATTTTCAACACATTACAAACACCGGGTCACAGCTCTGTTATTTTCCGTTTTTTTGACTATTTTTTGGAACCTTGGAGACATCATGCCTCGTCGGTGTGTTGTCGGAGGGTGTAACAACACTAACAGGGAGGGATTCAAGTTGCACCACTGGCCCGAAGATGCGAAAGTGGCAAGAAATCTGCCGCCAGACCCCCATTGAATGTGCCGGAGTGTCTCCACATTTTACCGGTGATGCTAAGGCAGACATTGCACAGAGATGTATGGATAACCTGCAGATGCATTTGCAACGATAGTCAACGAAATCACAAAGGTGAGTTTTGTTGATGTTGACTGCCAGCTAATCGATGCTAACATGCTACGCTAATCGATGCTAACATGCTATTTACCGGCGATGCTAAAGCAGACGTGGCACAGAGATGTATGGATAACCTGTAGATGCATTTGCAACTATATTACGTTTCCTTCCACCCACATTTAATGCGAAACAAACACTTACCAATCGACGGATTTAAGTTGCTCCCGTGTCACAAGATGCGAAAGTCCTGATTGTTTGGTCCGCACATTTTACCGGCGATGCTAACGCAGCTATTCGGCCATGCTATGACTATGAATTCGCTCAATAGCTTCAGTTTCTTCTTCAATACTTTCATACTCCAACCATCGGTTTCAATACATGCGTAATCTGTTGAATCGCTTAAATTGCTGAAATCCGAGTTTGAATCCGAGCTACTTTCACTATATCTTGCTGTGGTATTCCCATTGTTTGTTTACATTGGCAGCACTGTATGACGTCACAGGGAAATGGCCAGTGTCTTAGCAGAGAGCGAAAATAAGGCACTTTAAAGCTTTATTTAGGGATATTCAGAGACCGGTAAAATTTTGAAAAAAACTTCAAAAAATACAACAAGCCACTGGGAACTGATTTTTATTGTTTTTAACCCTTTTGAAAATGTGATAATGTTCCCCTTTAACGCATTTCAGACAAAATACCCCAATCTAATCCGGTATAAACACGTTGCTGTCTGAGCGACTAAGAGATGCAATTGTGTACATTGAACCTACAAAATGTGCTCAGAGGGATCGTTCTATACTCAGAGGAATACCAGACGGAGCTGGTTTTATGATGCGTTCAAGGACCGTTGAACAGAGTAGGATGACACAACACCCGCCAGAAATAATCAACAATAATCATAGATATTATTTGTTACGCACTTTTCACTTAAAATGTTTTTACAGTTCAGACCAATATTAAAAAAAATAGCAGATAAAATACTACACCTAAATTTCTTTTACTGAAGCATAATGTCGAGGTTTAAACAAGGGGGAGATGACGGCAGACGGACACCAGGTGGGTGTTATATCCAAATATTTATTTTATATATATATATGTATAAACCATATATATATCAATCAATGTTTATTTATATAGCCCTAAATCACAAATGTCTCAAAGGACTGTACAAACCACTACGACTACGACATCCTCGGAAGAACCCACATAAGGGCAAGGAAAACTCACACCCAGTGGGACGCCAGTGACAATGATGACTATGAGAAACCTTGGAGATGACCTCAAATGTGGGCAACGCCCCCACCACCCTCTAGGGGACCGAAAGCAATGGATGTCGAGCGGGTCTAACATGATACTGTGAAAGTTCCATCCATAGTGGCTCCAACACAGCCGCGGGAGTTCAGTTCAAAGCGGATCCAAAACTGCAGCGAGAGTCCCGTCCACAGGAAACCATCCCAAGCGGAGGCGGATCAGCAGCGTAGAGATGTCCCCAACCGATACACAGGCGATTGGTCCATCCTGGGTCCCGACGAGCGGTCCATCCTGGGTCTCGACTCTGGACAGCCAGTACTTCATCCATGGTCATCAAACCGGACCCCCTCCACAAGGGAGGGGGGGAACAGAGGAGAAAAAGAAAAGAAGCGGCAGATCAACTGGTCTAAAAAGGAGGTCTATTTAAAGGCTAGAGTATACAAATGAGTTTTAAGGTGAGACTTAAATGCTTCTACTGAGGTTGCATCTCGAACTGTTACCGGGAGGGCATTCCAGAGTACTGGAGCCCGAACGGAAAACGCTCTATAGCCCTCAGACTTTTTTTGGGCTTTAGGAATCACTAATAAGCCGGAGTCTTTTGAACGCAGATTTCTTGCCGGGACATATGGTACAATAATATATATAATAAAACAATATATATAATAAAACAACAATATAACTAGGGAAATTGAGTGTGAACAAGATCGAAGAGTGTGTATGGTGTAAGGCTATGTACAGGATTTAACTGGAGGGATAAGTGTTGGAGGTGCGTGTTGAGAGGAGCGGTGCAGTCTGACAAGGGCAAGACAGGCAGGGTAGTCAAGGAGCGGAAGCGGGGTCGAGAGGCAGGAGCGAGTCGTCGTTGTCCGGGGCGAGCGAGGAGTCAAAAACCAGGAAGCACGAGGAAGACAGGGAAGATCCGGAAGCACACGACACACAGTGTGACCCGGGGAGGAACACAGGGATGGTACGGAAGGCTATACTCCGGCGCCGGCATGCCGAGTTTTGCAGGCTTATGAAGGCAGGTCCTTCATTACTGGCAGATGTGGTGATTGTCAGTGAATGAAAACAGCTGGCCGTAACACATAAGAAACAAAAAACATGCTGTCATGACCGGGACAATGGTGTGGTTTGTTTTCCCGTGGTGCAAATCGACTGGACCGGATATGGCGTGAAGGTAATGACATCTTTTATTATTAACTCGAAAATTTTACAAAAAAACAAAGGGTATATAGAAACATAAGGCGCTGTCAGCGGAGGTAAAAAAAACTTGGCTATAAAAACAAAACTACTACTACAACGTAAACTATGGACATAAAACAAAACTTGCAAACTATGGCATGAATAACGAAAACTTACTTGGAACGAGAAAGGGAGCATGGATCATCGGCATGGATAACAAGGGTGATGTCGCCAGGCTGACTGCCTGGCAACTGCAGGCTTAAATAGTGCTGTGGTTTTTAACAGGTGCATGAGTCCATGTGAATCAGGCGCGTGACATGACAGGTGAAAACTAATGAGTTCTCGTGGTGACAAAAACAAACAAGTGCACAATGAGTCCTGAACTAAACAGAGTGTGACCACCAAACATGACACATGGAAAAATAGTGGCTTTATTTAACAGTGTGTCTATTTTTTTTAGCTCATCAAAAAAAAAACTTTGGTCAAAAGTTTTCAGTGTGTTTTTAAGTAATGTTTGAGCACGTTCAACAATACCACAATCATATGGATAACCATGCTCATTTTGCTCTGGAGACATTCTGTCACGCCTATGGTTCATGTTTTGTTTTGGTAATGCTGTGTTTAGTTTTTTGGACATTTAGTTCTGTTTTGCATTTCCTTGTTTTATCTTACCATGCCAACTGATTTAGTTTTCTGTCATGTCTGATCATGACTTTTGTATGGCCTTATTACCCTGAGCATCCCCAATCTCATCTGTTCTCAAAGCTAAGCAGTGTCTGGCCTGGTTAGTACTTGGATGGGAGACTGCATAGGAATACCAGGTGCTATTGACCTTTGGACTCTAAGTTCCTTTTTTTGTCACTCGCTGTTTTGTTACCATGACGACCAATCAGTTCACCTGTCTTTTCTCACACCTGTTTTCACTTATCATGTTCATTATTTAAGCCACAGCTACCAGTTAGTCAGTCTGGCAACATCACCTCCTTCACGACCTCGATTATCTGCTTCATGCCTTGCAATGCTGTCCATTTTGTCCACGTACGTTTTTGTTATTCATGCCACTGCGCAATTGTTTTTGTTTCATGTTTGTAGTTTATAGTCTTTGTGCTAGTCTTTTGTTTCATAGCCCAGTTTTTTGTACCGCCATTGTGCGCGCTTTTTGTTGGTTCCTGTTTTTAGTTTTAGTGTTAAAATAAAGATGTCTTTACCTTCATGCCGTTTCCACTCCATTCGCTTTGCACCTCGGGAAAACAAACCAAGACCAAGTCCAAGCCTGACACATTCAAACTAATATTTGATATCATTACATCTCATTAGTTGCTTTATGGACCGTGCGTGTGTGTGACAGTGACAAGCCTGAATGCCCCCAGACTAATTTTGCGGACGACAAACTTTTTTTTTTTCAATATAGCTAATAATTGTGAAAAATATATACATACATTTTAACAATATATATGTTGTGTCAAACCACTCATTTTAATATAAAGTGTTCTTGTTATATTTTTATTGTAGCGCTGTCGGAGAATATTATTTAAATCACATTAATCACACTTTTGGAATATGATCAATTATGGTTAATAGGAGGTTATTAGTCGCTTGCAAAATGGAAATGAACATGTACGGTCAAAATGATTAATGAGATATTTATTGTGATTAATCACATGAGTTGATTTGTTACTTGTAACAGCTCTCATTTTTTTGTCTAAAAAATGTATCTTCCCAGCAGACACAAGACATTAAAATGACGCTGAGAACTTGTTGAATTAGGTCCTGACGTTGAGCAACTCAAATATAACGTTGAAACAACATGCTTTTGGACGGCGTTTAATCAATGTTGGGTTCAAATTTTGATTTGACCATTAAAATTAAAGTTTGGTCATTTATACATTTTGGTAATTTCTCAACCAATATTCTACAACACAAATACAATGTTGAAACAACATGCTTTTTGACATCGTTTAGTCAATGTTTGGTACTGACGTGGATTTGACCATTGAATTTTTGTCATTTCGCAACCAATATTGTCAGAGGTATCTGTTGTTGATGAACCCCAAGATGCAGAGACGGAGGCAGGCATAGAATATGAAAACATGATTTAATTCAAACTAAACAAGAACAAACAAAAAGCACGTACATGGGCGGAATAACAAACTAAGGGAGCTAGCACTGGAAGCTAGAAAACAAAAAGGAACTTTAGCATGGAAGCTAGTGGATAGCAAGCAAACAGAAAAACTGGAAATAACTAATGCTAACAGAGACAGCTTACCGCTACGACGACCGGGACAAAATGTAGCATGACAGGTAGTAGCTGTAACAAAACGACACGTAGCACGACAAGAGTGATATGTGGCAATAACAATACAAATGACAACACAATGATCCAGCAACTGACAGAAGACAAAGCAGGTACAAATAAGAGTGGGCTGATTGGCAACAGGTGTGGCCTGGTTCCAATCAGCCGCAGCTGAGGAGGAACACAGCACTCAGGGAACAAGACAGGAAGCTGACAAAATAAGAGCACTAGACAGGAACTAAAGACAGGAGATACTAAACACAGAGGAAACAGACAAATGCAGAGGAAAAAACTAAAAGATAGACGAACTGTCAGGGGAAAGCCTGACAAATATTCTACAATACAAATACAACGATGAAAAAATTTGCTTTTTGACGACGTTTAATCAATGTTGGGTTCTGATGTTGATTTGACCATCGACATTTTGTCATTTCCCAACCCATATTCTACATCACAAATACAACGTTGAAACAACATGCTTTTTGACAACGTTTAATCAATGTCATGCAGGTCGTGATGTTTTTTGGACCATTGAAGTTTGGTCATTTATACATTTTGGTAATTTGTCAACCAATATTCTACAACACAAATACAATGTTGAAACAACATGCTTTTTGACATCGTTTAGTAAATGTTTGGTTCTGACGTTGATTTGACCATTGAATTTTTGTCATTTCGCAACCAATATTGTCAGAGGTATCTGTTGTTAATGAACCCCAAGATGCAGAGATGGAGGCAGGCATAGAATATGAAAACATGATTTAATTCAAACTAAACAAGAACAAACAAAAAGCACGCACGTGGGCGGAATAACAAACTAAAGGAGCTAGCACTGGAAGCTAGAAAACAAAAAGGAACTTCAGCATGGAAGCTAGTGGATAGCAAACAGAAAAACTGGAAATAACTAATGCTAACAGAGACAGCTTACCGCTACGACGACCAGGACAAAATGTAGCTTGACAGGTAGTAGCTATAACAAAAACAACACGTAGCACGACAAGAGTGACATGTTGCAACGACAATACAAATGACAACACAATGATCCAGCAACTGACAGAAGACAAAGCAGGTACAAATAAGAGCGGGCTGATTGGCAACGGGTGTGGCCAGGTGCCAATCAGCCGCAGCTGAGGAGGAACACTGCACTCAGGGAACAAGACAGGAAGCTGACAAAATAAGAGCACTAGACGGGAACTAAAGACAGGAGATACTAAACACAAAGGAAACAGACAAATGCAGAGGAAAAAAACTAAAACATAGACAAACTGTCAGGGAAAAGCCTGACGAATATTCTACAATACAAATACAACGATGAAAAAATTTGCTTTTTGACGACGTTTAATCATCAATGTTGGGTTCTGATTTTGATTTGACCATCGACATTTTGTCATTTCCCAACCCATATTCTACAACACAAATACAACGTTGAAACAACATGCTTTTTGACAACGTTTAATCAATGTCATGCAGGTCTTGATGTTATTTTGACCATTGAAGTTTGTTCATTTATACATTTCGGTAATTTGTCAACCAATATTTTACAAACAAATACAATGTTGAAACAACATGCTTTTTGACATCGTTTAGTCAATGTTTGGTTCTGACGTTGATTTGACCTTTGCATTTTTGTCATTTCGCAACCAATATTGTCAGAGGTATTTGTTGTTAATGAACCCCAAGATGCAGAGACGGAGGCAGGCATAGAATATGAAAACATGATTTAATTCAAACTAAACAAGAACAAACAAAAAGCACGCACGTGGGCGGAATAACAAAGTAAAGGAGCTAGCACTGGAAGCTAGAAAACAAAAAGGAACTTTAGCATGGAAGCTAGTGGATAGCAAACAGAAAAACTGGAAATAACTAATGCTAACAGAAACGGCTTACCGCTACGACGACCAGGAAAAAATGTAGCATGACAGGTAGTAGCTGTAACAAAAACAACACGTAGCACGACAAGAGTGATATGTGGCAACGACAATACAAATGACAACACCATGATCCAGCAACTGACAGAAGACAAAGCAGGTACAAATAGGAGCGGGCTGATTGGCAACAGGTGTGGCCAGGTGCCAAGCAGCCGCAGCTGAGGAGGAACACAGCACTCAGGGAACAAGACAGGAAGCTGACAAAATAAGAGCACTAGACAGGGACTAAAGGCAGGAGATACTAAACACAGAGGAAACAGACAAATGCAGAGGAAAAAACTAAAAGATAGACAAACTGTCAGGGGAAAGCCTGACAAATATTCTACAATACAAATACAACAATGAAAAAATTTGCTTTTTGACGACGTTTAATCAATGTTGGGTTCTAATGTTGATTTGACCATCGAATTTTAGTCATTTCCCAACCAATATTCTACATCACAAATACAACGTTGAAACAACATGCTTTTTGACAACGTTTAATCAATGTCATGCAGGTCGTGATGTTTTTTGGACCATTGAAGTTTGGTCATGTATAAATTTTGGTAATTTGTCAACCAATATTTTACAACACAAATACAATGTTGAAACAACATGCTTTTTGACATCGTTTAGTCAATGTTTGGTTCTGACGTTGATTTGACCATTGAATTTTTGTCATTTCGCAACCAATATTCTACAACTCAAATACAACGTTGAAACAACATGTTTTTTTTTCATTTACTGTCAGGTTGTGATGTTTTTTTCTGTCATTGAATTTTGGTCATTTCCCAACCGATATCATATAACACAAATACAACGTTGAAACCATTTTCTTTTTGACGACGTTTAATCAATGTTGGGTTCTGACGTTGATATGACCATTGAAATTTCGTCATTTCCCAACCAATATTCCACAACACGAACACAACGTTGAAACAACATGCTTTTTGATGACGGCTAATCGACGTTGTGTCATGACTGGGACTGTGGTGGGGTTTGTTTTCCCGAGGTGCAAAACGATTGGAGCGGACACGGCGTGAAGGTAAAAGACATGTTTTAATTCTACTATAAAAAGGAACAAACAAAAGGCGCGCGCAAAGCGGAGAACAAACTTGGCTATGAAAACAAAACTAGTTCTATAACATAAACTATGGACATGAAAACAAAACTTTAAATCTACGGCATGAATAACGAAAAAACTTACTTGGAACAAGAAAGTAACGTATAAAATACTACACGGTCTAGCTCCATCCTGTCTTGCCGATTGTATTGTACCATATGTCCCGGCAAGAAATCTGCGTTCAAAGGACTCCGGCTTATTAGTGATTCCTAAAGCCCAAAAAAAGTCTGCGGGCTATAGAGCGTTTTCATTTCGGGCTCCAGTACTCTGGAATGCCCTCCCGGTAACAGTTCGAGATGCCACCTCAGTAGAAGCATTTAAACTCATTTGTATACTCTAGCCTTTAAATAGACTCCCTTTTTAGACCAGTTGATCTGCCGTTTCTTTTCTTTTTCTTCTATGTCCCACTCTCCCTTGTGGAGGGGGTCCGGTCCGATCCGGTGGCCATGTACTGCTTGCCTGTGTATCGGCTGGGGACATCTCTGCGCTGCTGATCCGCCTCCGCTTGGGATGGTTTCCTGCTGGCTCCGCTGTGAACGGGACTCTCGCTGCTGTGTTGGATCCGCTTTGGACTGGACTCTCGCGACTGTGTTGGATCCATTGTGGATTGAACTTTCACAGTATCATGTTAGACCCGCTTGACATCCATTGCTTTCCTCCTCTCTAAGGTTCTCATAGTCATTATTGTCACCGACGTCCCACTGGGTCATTATTGTCACCGACGTCCCACTGGGTCATTATTGTCACCGATGTCCCACTGGGTGTGAGTTTTCCTTGCCCTTATGTGGGCCTACCGATGATGTCGTGGTGGTTTGTGCAGCCCTTTGAGACACTAGTGATTTAGGGCTATATAAGTAAACATTGATTGATTGATTGATTGAACGTGGATCATCGGCATGGAAGGCATGGGTGTGTAGAAAATGATAGAGGGTGACTACCTGGCAACTGTGGCTTAAATAATACTGTGGTGATTGAAGACAGGTGCGTGACATTGGGGCAGGTGAAAACTAATGGGTTGGAATGGAAACCAAACAATGGAGTGAAAAAACAGGAACTAATGGAGTCTTGAAGTATTCTAACACAACTAAAGAAAACATGATTACAAAGACATGACAAGTTGGGTTCTGACGTTGATTCCACCATTACATTTTGGTCATTTCACAACCAATTTTCCCCAACACAAATTCAACGTTGAAACAACATGCTTATAGACGACGTTTATTCAATGTCAAGTTTTTTTGACCATTACATTTTGGTCATTTCCCAACCAATATTCTACAACACAAAAACAACATGCTTTTTGACAACGTTTATTCACGTCATGTTGTGATGTTGATCCGACCTTTGACACTTGAGAATCCAACATTGGACATCAACGTTATCTCAATTTACAAATCCAAATATTTTGCAACGTCGTTCACAAGTGTGTGAATGTGAGTGTGAATGTTGTCTGTCCGTCTGTGTTGGCCCTGCCATGAGGTGGCGACTTGTCCAGGGTTTATCCCGCCTTCCGTCCGATTTGTCATGAAAAAGGGAGGTTTTGGGGTTGGTGCACTAATTGTAAGTGTATCTTGTTTTTTTATGTTGATTTAATTAAAAAAAATAATAATAATAAAAAAAAAAAAAATTAAAAAAAACAAGAGGTTGCCCACATATGCGGTCCTCTCCAAGGTTTCTCATAGTCACTGTCACCGACGTCCCACTGGGGTGAGTTTTTCCTTGCCCTAATGTAGGCCCTACCGAGGATGTTGTTGAGGTTTGTGCAGCCCTTTGAGACACTTGTGATTTAGGGCTATATAAATAAATATTGATTGATTGATTGGAATAAGCGGTAGAAAATGGATGGATGGATGGATGATTGATTGATTGATTGATTGATTGATTGAAAGTGTAACAAAATGACTTTCGAATTGTTTTTTTTTTGTTTTTTGTTTTTTTCATGAAGCAGCCTCTTTTTGACGATAACTCGAACTGACAGGCGCTCAATACGGACTCGAACCCACGGTCACACAGCGCGTCAAAATGGCAATAGTGGAGAGGTGCACGATACTATGAGTCCCCCCCCCCAACAAAATAATAATAATAATAATAATTAAAAAAAAAAAAAGAATACATCCACGCTCAGTGATCATTTTATATAATCTACCTCAGGGGTCAACAACCTTTTTGAAACCAAGAGCTACTTCTTGGGTACTGATTAATGCGAAGGGCTACCAGTTTGATAGACACTTAAATAAATTGCCAGAAATAGCCAATTTGCTCAATTTACCTTTAACTCTATGTTATTATTAATAATTAATGATATTTATCTTTGTGGAAACACTGATCATCTTAATGATTTCTCACAAATGTATATATAAATATTTTTATGAATATATTGCGACTCTTTAAAATTCAAAATTCAACCGAAAAAAAAGAAAAAAAACAGAAAAACTAGCTAATTCGAATCTTTTTTTTAAAAATAAAAAAAAATAATTTCTGCGATGAGGTGGCGACTTGTCCAGGGTGTACCCCGCCTTCCGCCCGATTGTAGCTGAGATAGGCGCCAGCGCCCCCCGCGGCCCCGAAAGGGAATAAGCGGTAGAAAATGGATGGATGGGAAAAAATAATTTATGGAACATAAATTAGTAATTTTTCCTGATTAAGATTATTTTTTAGAATTTTGATGACGTGTTTTGTTAGAATATATAACAAATTGGACCAAGTTATATTTCTAACAAAGACAAATCATTTTTTTTAATTTTAATCATAATAAGTTGGAAGGAATATTTCACAAATATCCTTCGTCGAAAAAAACGGAAGCTAAAATGAAGAATTAAATTAAAATGTATTTATTATTCTTTACAGTAAAAAAAAAAAAAAATTGAATATTGATTTAAATTGTCAGGAAAGAAGAGGAAGGAATTTAATAGGTATATGTGTTTAAAAATCCTAAAATAATTTTTAAGCTTGTATTTTTTCTCTAAAATTGTCTTTCTGAAAGTTATAGGAAGCAAAGTAATATCCATCCATCCATCCATTTTCTACCGCTTATTCCCTTTCGGGGTCGCGGGGGGCGCTGGCGCCTATCTCAGCTACAATCGGGCGGAAGGCAGGGTACACCCTGGACAAGTCGCCACCTCATCGCAGGGCCAGCAAAGTAATAAAATAAATTAATTTATTTAAAGTCTTTAACATATTGTCTTGGATTTTCACATTCTATTTGAGTTTTGCCTCTCTTAGAATTAAAAATGTCGAGCAAAGCGAGGCCAGCTTGCTAGTAAATAAATACAATTTAAAAAAAAATAGAAGCAGCTCACTGGTAAGTGCTGCTATTTGAGCTATTTTTAAGAACAGGCTACTCATCTGGTCCTTACGGGCTACCTGGTGCCCGCGGGCACCGCGTTGGTGACCCCTGATCTATCAGCGTGGGTGCGTACATAACCCACTCCGCTCGCCCGGTGCTCCCACTCACTGAGCAGTTCCCGCGGTGCGCGCACACGAGTGCGGGCTTTTTCATTCATCCCCGGGAAGCTGCGCACAGCATCATCAGCACCATCATCTGCATCCTCCTCCTCCTCCTCCTCCTCCTCTCCAGTCCCCTTCTCTCTCTTCCACGGAGCGTTTCTCCAGCAGAGGATTATGTCCACGGTGCTGCGTTCAATGCCTCCGCGGCACACGGCAGAGAGGAGCCGCTAGGGGACACGCGTCTCCACCGCGCAACAAGAGGTGTGTGTGTGTGTGTTTATGTGTGTGTGTGTGTGTGCAACTGTGCGTGCGTGGCGCGTAAATCATCCGGAGGAGCAACAATAAAAGTATCTCGGAGCGGTTTAATCCGGGGGAAGGAGTTTTGCCCGGATTGCACGGTGCGGCTGCGGGGTTGAAGACACCTCGGCTGGCGGATGGTTGTCGATTCTGAAGAGAGGAGTCACCTCTGCAAGGTGAGCACTAAAAAATTGAGTTTGCATGGCATGACTTTAAGAAAAGAAGCGAATGGTGGGGAGTTCATGCAGGAGTGTTTTATTTTTTTTATTTTTTTTTTAAAAGGCTGCAGCATAAAATAAGTTTAAGACACTACGAATGTGTAGAAACAGGTGAATAAAAGTGAAGTAAATTATATTTATATAGCGCTTTTACGTAGTGAAACCCAATATCTAAGTTACATTTAAAGCAGTGTGGGTTGGAACTGGGAGCAGGTGGGTAAAGTGTCTTGCCCAAGGACACAACGGCAGTGACTAGGATGGCACAAGCGGGATTCGAACCTGCAACCCTCAAGTTGCTGGCACGGCCACTCTATACCAACCGAGCTAAAAACCAGCATGGTTGTTAAATAAACGCATTTCCAGTTGACTTATTGCATGTTTGCAGGAATAACTAATACAATAGTGGCTTTTTTGTATCCATTCTCTCATTTTAAAGTAAAGAAGTAAGTTGTTTTGGAGTTCTTGCAGCGTAAAGTATGCACTTTTGAGGCTTTTTTTGGGGTGGGTCATTTTTAACCAGCTTTGTCCTGGTAAAATCACGGCACGATAACTTCGAAATAAAGACAGCTTCAGTTTGTTTTCTTTGTTTAAAAATAGAACAGGTACATTCTGAAATTGTACAAATCATAATGTTATTTTTTTTTAAACTTACTTGTTGCAGTTAATAGTATTCTATCTTTATATGTTGTTTATATTGTCTTGCATGCATGCAACATAAAGTATGCACACAAATCATAATGTTGGATTTTTTTTTTTTTTTACATTTACATGTTGCGGTTAATAGCACTCTATCTTTGTTTTTGGTTATTTTATATTTTCTTGCATGCATGCAACATAAGGTATGCACATTTGAGGCTTTATTGGGGTCAGTTTTAAGCAGCTTTGTCCTGGTAAAATCACGGCACGATAACTTGAAAATAAAGACAACTTCAGTTTGTTTTCTTTGTTTAAAAATAGAACAGGTACATTCTGAAATTGTACAAATCATAATGTTATTTTTTTTTAAACTTACGTGTTGCAGTTAATAGTATTCTATATCTATATGTTGTTATTTATATTTTCTAGCTAGCATGCAACATAAAGTATGCATATTTGAAGGTTTTGGGGGTTTTTTGGTCAGTTTTAAGCAGCTTTGTCCTGGTAAAATCACGGCACGATAACTTAAAAATAAAGACAACTTCAGATTGTTTACTTTGTTTAAAGATAGAACAAGCACATTCTGAAATTGTACAAATCATAATGTTGTTGGGGTTTTTTTTACATTTACATGTTGCGGTTAATAGCACTCTATCTTTGTTTCTGGTTATTTTATATTTTCTTGCATGCATGCAACAAAAGGTATGCACATTTGAGGCTTTATTGGGGTCATTTTTAACCAGCTTTGTCCTGGCAAAATCACGGCACGATAACTTCGAAATAAAGACAACTTCAGTTTGTTTTCTTTGTTTAAAAATAGAACAGGTACATTCTGAAATTGTACAAATCATAATGTTTTTCTGTTGTTTTTTTTAAACTTACGTGTTGCAGTTAATAGTATTCTATATTTATATGTTGTTATGTATATTTTCTAGCTAGCATGCAACATAAAGTATGCACATTTGAAGGTTTTGGGGGGTTTTTGGTCAGTTTTAAGCAGCTTTGTCCTGGTAAAATCACGGCACGATAACTTCGAAATAAAGACAACTTCAGTTTGTTTTCTTTGTTTAAAAATAGAACAATTACATTCTGAAATTGTACAAATCATAATGTTTTTCTGTTGTTTTTTTTAAATTTACGTGTTGCAGTTAATAGTATTCTATATCTATATGTTGTTATTTATATTTTCTAGCTAGCATGCAACATAAAGTATGCATATTTGAAGGTTTTGGGGGTTTTTTGGTCAGTTTTAAGCAGCTTTGTCCTGGTAAAATCACGGCACGATAACTTAAAAATAAAGACAACTTCAGATTATTTTCTTTGTTTAAAAATAGAACAGGTACATTCTGAATATGTACAAATCCTAATGTTTTTCTGTTGTTTTTTTTAAACTTACGTGTTGCAGTTAATAGTATTCTATATCTAAATGTTGTTATTTATATTTTCTAGCTAGCATGCAACATAAAGTATGCACATTTGAAGGTTTTGGGGGTTTTTTGGTCAGTTTTAACCAGCTTTGTCCTGGTAAAATCACGGCACCATAACTTAAAAATAAAGACAACTTCAGATTGTTTACTTTGTTTAAAAATAGAACAAGTACATTCTGAAATTGTACAAATCATAATGTTGTTGGGGTTTTTTTTACATTTACATGTTGCGGTTAATAGCACTCTATCTTTGTTTTTGGTTATTTTATATTTTCTTGCATGCATGCAACATAAAGTATGTACATTTGAAGCTTTTTTTTGGGGGGTCATTTATAAACAACTTTGTCCTGGTAAAATCACAGCACGATAACTTAAAAATAAAGATAACTTCAGTTTGTTTACTTATTTAAACATAGAACAAGCACATTCTGAAATTGTACAAATCATAATGTTTATATATATATATATATATATATATATATATATATATATACATACACTGCGAAGAGGTGGCGTCTTGTCCAGGGTGTACCCTGCCTTCCGCCCGATTGTAGCTGAGATAGGCGCCAGCGCCCCCCGCGACCCCGAAAGGGAATAAGCGGTAGAAAATGGATGGATGGATATACACACACACACACACACACACACATTAGTGTTGTCTCGATACCAATATTTTGAAAAATGTATTGAAATACATTTTGGTACTTTTCGATACTTTTCTAAATAAAAAGGGACCACAAAAAATGGTATTATTGGCTTTATTTAAAAAAAAATAATCTTAGGGTACATTAAACATATGTTTCTTATTACAATTTTGTCCTTAAATAAAATAGTGAACATACAAGACAACTTGTCTTTTATTGGTAAGTAAGCAAACAAAGGCTCCTAATTTAGTCTGCTGACTTATGCAGAAACATATTGTGTCATTTTTCATTCTATTATTTTGTCAACATTATAAATGACAAGCTGTAAAAATTGATTATTAATCAACGTGTTTATTTACTGTTAATATCTGCTTTCGTTCTCTTTTAACATGTTCTATCTACATTTCTGTAAAAATTTAATAATCACTTATTCTTCTGTTGTTTGGATGGTTTACATTAGTTTTTGATGATACCACGCATTTCGGTATCGATCCAATATCAAGTAGTTACAGGATCATACATTGGTCATATTCAAAGTCCTCCTGTGTCCAGGGACATATTTCATGATTTTATAAACATAATATAGATTAAAAAAAGAAAAAAATATGTAATCATAGTAGTATCGACTAGATACACTATTGTACTTGGTATCATTACAGTGGATGTTAGGCATAGATGGATCCATGGCATGGCTGTTAGCAGTTAGCTATTGTATCCTCCTACGGTGTGTAGTGAAGCATGTTTAGCTATTCCTCGTCCTACAGGGATGATGCTTATAAGAAACTTACTATATTTGTCGCCATGGAGGCGAGGATTAGTGATTTAGAAGTAGCTAAAACACTGCCGACTGCGGCTGGACGTTCGCCGCTAGCTAGCTAGCCATGTCTTAAAGCACCTCTTCCTGAGTGCGTTTCAGTGTCATAACTTTATCTTTATCTTTAGTTTTTAGGCCAAAATGCATCCGTTCTCCCTTTTCTGTCCACACACTGTGTCTGCTTGTAAGTACTCCGTGATTGTGCAATGCCGAACATGCTCCTCCGCTCCTATAACCAGCAATGTCATGACGTGCTAATGCGCCGTCATGCCAGGAAACCGGTTCCTTTTCAAACAGAGTATAGTACCATTTTTTTTATTCATTAGTACCGCAATACTCTACTATTACCGGTACACCCTACACTGTTGCATGTGAAACGTTCCCCCAATAAGGAAGAATTTTGTAAGGCTGCTCAATGGCTGAGATCAGTTGGTCTACTAAATCCTTTCAGCAAAAATACGGCAAAATGATGAAGTATGACACACAGAATGGACCTGCTATCCCCGTTTAAATGAGAAAATCTCATTTCAGTAGGCCTTTAACTCAACAAATTGATTCCCGAGCGCGGGCCACCGCTGCTGCTCACTGCTCCCCTCACCTTCCAGGATTGGTCAAATGTAGAAGGTAATTTCACCACACTTAGTGTGTGTGTGTTTGTTTGACAATCAGTGTTTTTTTTAACTTTAATTTTAAATCAACTGAAGACTTGATTTTGTTATGTTTCGTCATCCAACTAACAAACTGTTAAGGGTTAATCGCTGCTCACTGCTCCCCTCACCTTCCAGGATTGGTCAAATGTAGAAGGTAATTTCACCACACTTAGTGTGTGTGTGTTTGTTTGACAATCAGTGGTTTTTTAACTTTAATTTTAAATCAACTGAAGACTTGATTATGTTATGTTTCGTCATCCAACTAACAAACTGTTAAGGGTTAATCCAGCCATGCATTCATTTTCTACCGCTTGTCCCTTTCGGGGTAGCGGGGGGGTGTATGTATATTTAATAGTGGATTGCACATATATCGCAAGAACGCTCCGCTTTGGGAGCAGCGTCGAGTCTGCGTGTCTGCGGCAGTGTGATAGGACTTTATGGCCTTTTTCACTGCTCTTGGCTGCCTGTCACAATAAAAGCTTCTATACCACACACACACACACACACACTCATACAATCCCTAAATATCATTCATTGGGACACGTAATGAAGTACCACAGCATCAGACAATTGAGTTTATTTATATCCTCAAGAGCAGTCATCTCTTTTATTGTCCCAAAAAAAAAAATGTTGCTTTCTTCAGCCTCGACTTGTCGAAGCGGGGCCAAGGTCTCCGTGTCTGCGGACCGGTGTCGGCAGAATAATCGTGTTAAGCCGTTAAACCTGAACTGTACTTCAGGTCACAGCATCAAAGTGTGTGTGAGAGATTTTTCCACACAGACGTACTATAAAATTGTGTCTGACTGACTTGATGAGACTTTAAATGTATAAACTGCGTACAGTCCTTGTCCAAAGTTTACATACACTTGTAAATAACTTAAAGGGGAACATTATCACCATTTCAGAAGGGTTAAAACCAATAAATATCAGTTGCCAGTGGCTTATTTTATCTCTCGAAGTTTTTTTCAAAATTTTACCCATCCCGGAAATCCCGAAAAAAGGCTTTAAAATCCCTGATTTTCGCTATCTGCGAAGCCACCGTGCATTTTCCTGTGACGTCATCCAGTGATGCCAATACGGACACCACAGCAAGATATTAGCTCGGATTCAGACTCGGATTTCAGCGGCTTAAGCGATTCAACAGATTACGCATGTGTTGAAACGGATGGTTGGAGTATGGAGGCGGATAGCGAAAACGAAATTGAAGAAGAAACTGAAGCTATTGAGCGAATAGCTATTGACGCTATTCGGCCATGTCTGCCTTAGCATCGCCGGTAAAATGTGCAGACCAAACGATGGAGCAACTTAAATCTGTTGATTGGTAAGTGTTTGTTTGGCATTAAATGTGGGTGGAGGGAAATGCTGGATACAAATACAGCTACAAATGTACATACTGTTAGCCTAAATAGCATGTTAGCATCGATTAGCTGGCAGTCATGCCGCGACCAAATATGTCTGATTAGTACATAAGTCAATAACATCAACAAAACTCACCTTTGTGATTTCGTTGACTATCGTTGGAAATGCATCTGCATGAGGCATAACGATGCAGTATGTACAAACAGCTAGCCTAAATAGCATGTTAGCATCGATTACCTGGCAGTCATGCCGTGACCAAATATGTCTGATTAGCACATAAGTCAATAACATCAACAGAACTCACCTTTGTGATTTCGTTGACTTTATTGTTGGAAATGCATCTGCATGAGGCATAATGATGCAATATGTACAAACAGCTAGCCTAAATAGTATGTTAGCATCGATTACCTGGCAGTCATGCTGCGACCAAATATGTCTGATTAGCACATAAGTCAATAACATCAACAGAACTCACCTTTGTGATTTCGTTGACTTTATTGTTGGAAATGCATCTGCATGAGGCATAACGATGCAATATGTACAAAAAGCTAGCCTAAATGGCATGTTAGCATCGATTACCTGGCAGTCATGCCGCAACCAAATATGTCTGATTAGCACATAAGTCAATAACATCAACAAAACTCACCTTTGTGATTTCGTTGACTTTATCGTTGGAAATGCATCTGCATGAGGCATAACGATGCAATATGTACAAACAGCTAGCCTAAATAGCATGTTAGCATCAATTAGCTGGCAGTAATTCCGCGACCAAATATGTCTGATTAGCACATAAGTCAATAACATCAACAAAACTCACCTTTGTGATTTCGTTGACTTTATTGTTGGAAATGCATCTGCATGAGGCATAACGATGCAGTATGTACAAACAGCTAGCCTAAATAGCATGTTAGCATCGATTACCTGGCAGTCATGCCGTGACCAAATATGTCTGATTAGCACATAAGTCAATAACATCAACAGAACTCACCTTTGTGATTTCGTTGACTTTATTGTTGGAAATGCATCTGCATGAGGCATAATGATGCAATATGTACAAACAGCTAGCCTAAATAGTATGTTAGCATCGATTACCTGGCAGTCATGCTGCGACCAAATATGTCTGATTAGCACATAAGTCAATAACATCAACAGAACTCACCTTTGTGATTTCGTTGACTTTATTGTTGGAAATGCATCTGCATGAGGCATAACGATGCAATATGTACAAAAAGCTAGCCTAAATGGCATGTTAGCATCGATTACCTGGCAGTCATGCCGCAACCAAATATGTCTGATTAGCACATAAGTCAATAACATCAACAAAACTCACCTTTGTGATTTCGTTGACTTTATCGTTGGAAATGCATCTGCATGAGGCATAACGATGCAATATGTACAAACAGCTAGCCTAAATAGCATGTTAGCATCAATTAGCTGGCAGTAATTCCGCGACCAAATATGTCTGATTAGCACATAAGTCAATAACATCAACAAAACTCACCTTTGTGATTTCGTTGACTTTATTGTTGGAAATGCATCTGCATGAGGCATAACGATGCAGTATGTACAAACAGCTAGCCTAAATAGCATGTTAGCATCGATTACCTGGCAGTCATGCTGCGACCAAATATGTCTGATTAGCACATACGTCAATAACATCAACAAAACTCACCTTTGTGATTTCGTTGACTTTATCGTTGGAAATGCATCTGCATGAGGCGTAACGATGCAGTATGTACAAACAGCTAGCCTAAATAGCATGTTAGCATCGATTAGCTGGCAGTCATGCCGCGACCATATATGTCTGATTAGCACATAAGTCAATAACATCAACAAAACTCACCTTTGTGATTTCGTTGACTTTATCGTTGGAAATGCATCTGCTGAGGCATAACGATGCAATATGTACAAACAGCTAACCTAAATAGCATGTTAGCATCGATTACCTGGCAGTCATGCCGGGACCAAATATGTCTGATTAGTACATAAGTCAATAACATCAAGAGAGCTCACCTTTGTGATTTCGTTGACTTTATTGTTGGAAATGCATCTGCATGAGGCATAACGATGCAGTATGTACAAACAGCTAGCCTAAATAGCATGTTAGCATCGATTACCTGGCAGTCATGCCGCGACCAAATATGTCTGATTAGCACATAAGTCAATAACATCAACAGAACTCACCTTTGTGATTTCGTTGACTTTATTGTTGGAAATGCATCTGCATGAGGCATAATGATGCAATATGTACAAACAGCTAGCCTAAATAGTATGTTAGCATCGATTACCTGGCAGTCATGCTGCGACCAAATATGTCTGATTAGCACATAAGTCAATAACATCAACAGACTCACCTTTGTGATTTCGTTGACTTTATTGTTGAAATGCATCTGCATGAGGCATAACGATGCAATATGTACAAAAAGCTAGCCTAAATGGCATGTTAGCATCGATTACCTGGCAGTCATGCCGCAACCAAATATGTCTGATTAGCACATAAGTCAATAACATCAACAAAACTCACCTTTGTGATTTCGTTGACTTTATCGTTGGAAATGCATCTGCATGAGGCATAACGATGCAATATGTACAAACAGCTAGCCTAAATAGCATGTTAGCATCAATTAGCTGGCAGTAATTCCGCGACCAAATATGTCTGATTAGCACATAAGTCAATAACATCAACAAAACTCACCTTTGTGATTTCGTTGACTTTATTGTTGGAAATGCATCTGCATGAGGCATAACGATGCAGTATGTACAAACAGCTAGCCTAAATAGCATGTTAGCATCGATTACCTGGCAGTCATGCTGCGACCAAATATGTCTGATTAGCACATACGTCAATAACATCAACAAAACTCACCTTTGTGATTTCGTTGACTTTATCGTTGGAAATGCATCTGCATGAGGCGTAACGATGCAGTATGTACAAACAGCTAGCCTAAATAGCATGTTAGCATCGATTAGCTGGCAGTCATGCCGCGACCATATATGTCTGATTAGCACATAAGTCAATAACATCAACAAAACTCACCTTTGTGATTTCGTTGACTTTATCGTTGGAAATGCATCTGCTGAGGCATAACGATGCAATATGTACAAACAGCTAACCTAAATAGCATGTTAGCATCGATTACCTGGCAGTCATGCCGGGACCAAATATGTCTGATTAGTACATAAGTCAATAACATCAAGAGAGCTCACCTTTGTGATTTCGTTGACTTTATTGTTGGAAATGCATCTGCATGAGGCATAACGATGCAGTATGTACAAACAGCTAGCCTAAATAGCATGTTAGCATCGATTACCTGGCAGTCATGCCGCGACCAAATATGTCTGATTAGCACATAAGTCTATAACATCAACAGAACTCACCTTTGTGATTTCGTTGACTTTATTGTTGGAAATGCATCTGCATGAGGCATAACGATGCAATATGTACAAAAAGCTAGCCTAAATAGCATGTTAGCATTGATTAGCTGGCAGTCATGCCGCGACCATACATGTCTGATTAGCACATAAGTCTATAACATCAACAGAACTCACCTTTGTGATTTCGTTGACTTTATTGTTGGAAATGCATCTGCATGAGGCATAACGATGCAATATGTACAAACAGCTAACCTAAATAGCATGTTAGCATCGATTACCTGGCAGTCATGCCGGGACCAAATATGTCTGATTAGTACATAAGTCAATAACATCAAGAGAGCTCACCTTTGTGATTTCGTTGACTTTATTGTTGGAAATGCATCTGCATGAGGCATAACGATGCAGTATGTACAAACAGCTAGCCTAAATAGCATGTTAGCATCGATTACCTGGCAGTCATGCCGCGACCAAATATGTCTGATTAGCACATAAGTCTATAACATCAACAGAACTCACCTTTGTGATTTCGTTGACTTTATTGTTGGAAATGCATCTGCATGAGGCATAACGATGCAATATGTACAAAAAGCTAGCCTAAATAGCATGTTAGCATTGATTAGCTGGCAGTCATGCCGCGACCATACATGTCTGATTAGCACATAAGTCAATAACATCAACAGAACTCATCTTTGTGATTTTGTTGACTTTATTGTTGGAAATGCATCTGCATGAGGCATAACGATGCAATATGTACAAACAGCTAGCCTAAATAGCATGTTAGCATCAATTAGCTGGCAGTCATTCCGCGACCATATATGCCTGATTAGCACATAAGTCAATAACATCAACAAAACTCACCTTTGTGATTTCGTTGACTTTATCGTTAGAAATGCATCTGCATGGGGCATAACGATGCAATATGTACAAACAGCTGGCCTAAATAGCATGTTAGCATCAATTAGCTGGCAGTCATTCCGCGACCATATATGTCTGATTAGCACATAAGTCAATAACATCAACAAAACTAGCCTTTGTGATTTCGTTGACTTTATCGTTGAAAATGCATCTGCATGAGGCATAACGATGCAATATGTACATACAGCTAGCCTAAATAGCATGTTAGCATCGATTACCTGGCAGTCATGCTGCGACCAAATATGTCTGATTAGCACATAAGTCAATAACATCAACAGAACTCATCTTTGTGATTTCGTTGACTTTATTGTTGGAAATGCATCTGCAGGAGGCATAACGATGCAGTATGTACAAACAGCTAGCCTAAATAGCATGTTAGCATCGATTACCTGGCAGTCATGCCGCGACCAAATATGTCTGATTAGCGCATAAGTCAATAACATCAACAGGACTCACCTTTGTGATTTCGTTGACTTTATCGTTGGAAATGCATCTGCATGAGGCTTAACGATGCAGTATGTACAAACAGCTAGCCTAAATAGCATGTTAGCATCAATTAGCATGCCATGCTAATCAATTCACATTCTATGTAAATCAACATGAATCCGTCCCTGTTCGTGTTGTTACACCCTCCGACAACACACCGACGAGGCATGATGTCTCCAAGGTACCGGAAAACAGTCGAAAAACGGAAAATAACAGAGCTGATTTGACTTACTGCGTGTAATGTGTTTGAGAAAATGTCGTTGACTACCTAGGTGACGTCACGTTTTGACGTCATCGCTCCGATAGCAAATAATAGAAAGGCGTTTAATTCGCCAAAATTCACACATTTAGAGTTCGGAAATCGGTTAAAAAAATATACGGTCTTTTTTCTGCACCATCAAGGTATATATTGAAGTTCTAGTTTTTTTTCACTCCCTTGTTTTGTTGCCATGGTTGCAAATCAGTTCACCTGTCCTCACGGCTCACGCACCTGACCTGTTTTCAATCACCACATCACTATTTAAGCCTGTCATTTTCTGTTGGTCGGCCTGGCGTCATTGTGTTCTTTTCTTGCTCTGTCCGTGCCAGTTTTTGTCATGCCAAAGTCCATGCTACTCTTGTCAAGCCATAGTAAGTGTTGTTCGATTTTTGTTCATAGTCTGTTTATGTGTTAGTTTTGTTCCTTAGCCAAGTTGTGCCTCTGCTGTGAGCGCTTTTTGTTTGTATCTTTTTTTTAGTTAAAATTAAATCATGTTTTTACCTAAACGACATGTCCCGAGCAGTCCGTCTGCTTTCCTGGGAGAACGACCCCGAAGCAAGCTGCGACCCCCCCCCCCCCCCCCCCCCCCCCCCCCTCCCCCATCGTGACACATTCATGAATTTGGTTATTTTATGGATTTATTATGGGTCTACTGAAAATGTGACCAAATCTGCTGGGTCAAAAGTATACATACAGCAATGTTAATATTTGGTTACATGTCCCTTGGCAGGTTTCACTACAATAAGGCATTTTTGGTAGCCATCCACAAGTTTCTGGTTGATTTTTTGACCACTCCTCTTGACATTTATTTACACATTTACACACTCATCTACTCATTGTTGAGTTAAGGGTTGAATTGTCCATCCTTGTTTTTCTAACCATATGCATGTACAGCAGATGGCAGTATTGTCCTGTTTAAGAGTCTCACAACATTGCTGTTTACGGCAGACGAACTGCTTTACGGTAGACGAAAAAGGACTGCTGTTGTTGTGTGTTGTTAAAATCGTGCTGGGAGGACGTTAATGAAACTGCCTAACAATAAACCCACATAAGAAAACAAGAACTGGCCCAACTCTTCTTTAGTTGTGCCAACTTGCTGTCACCCTTTCAAACACTTTTTTCCCACAAGTCTTAGTCACCTCTTGTGCGTGAGTGACAGGAGGAAAAGCTCTCCAAGCAAGCATGTAAAAATCTTTCAACTCCAACTACAAGATGGACAAGTGGTAGAAAATGGATGGCTGGATGGACAAAAAAAGAAAATTCTACTTTTTCTGATGCTGTGGCACGTTTCATATTAAATGCGCGGTTAAGCAACATATTAATAACACAACACGGCTGAGTCAGCGTTGCGTGGAACTCTTTGTTTGCGCCCTAAGGTCCATGGAACGATACACAGGCAAACAGACTTGTTACTTCAGTTCAATGTGGATGGTAAACAAGACGGTATGCAGAAACAGAGGAAAACGTATGAAAAACATTTAGTTTTTTTATATACAGTGGCTCGTACAAAAAACAAATGAACTTGCCTGTCACTTTTCCACTTTGCATCCGTCCATCTTTGATGATTTTTAGCCCAGAAAAGCCGGCGGCGTTTCTGGATGTTGTTGATAAATGGCTTTCGCTTTGCATAGTAGAGCTTTAACTTGCACTTACAGATGTAGCAAAAAACTGTATATAGTGACAGTGGTTTTCTGAAGTGTTCCTGAGCCCATGTGGTGATATCCTTTGGAGATTGATGTCGGTTTTTGATACAGTGCCGTCTGAGGGATCGAAGATCACAGTCATTCAACGTTGGTTTCCGGCCATGCTGCTTACGTGGAGTGATTTCTCCTGATTCTCTGAACCTTTTGATGATATTATGGACCTTAATCCCTAAATTTATTGCAATTGTACTTTGAGAAACGTTCTTAAACTGTTTGACTATTTGCTCACGCAGTTGTGGACAAAGGGGTGTACCTCGCCCCATCCTTTCTTGTGAAAGACTGAGCATTTTTTGGGAGGCTGTTTTTATACCCAATCATGGCACCCACCTGTTCCCAATTAGCCTGCACACCTGTGGGATGTTCCAAATAAGTGTTTGATGAGCGTTCCTCAACTTTATCAGTATTTTTTGCCACCTATCCCAACTTCTTTGTCACGTGTTGCTGGCATCAAAATCTAAAACTAATGATTATTTGCACAAAAAAAAAATGTTTATCAGGTTGAACATCAATTATGTTGTCTTTGTAGCATATTCAACTGAATATGGGTTGGAAATGATTTGCAAATATTCCGTTTATATTTACATCTAACACAGTTTCCCAACCTATATGGAAACGGGGTTTGTAGAACAATAACAAAGTGGGAACCAATGAATGGCAAAATATAGCGAGTTTGTTACAAGAAAGAGTAAGTAACTGTGTCGCTCGAATCCACCATTACCCATAATACATTGCATCCAAACCATATTACCACCCAGATCCTTCCGCCATACATGCAATTAAACTGTTACACAATCTTCACTGTATTAAAGCAGTATAAAATTGTACGCCATCAAATTATTAAGACAAATGTAATAATTAAACATAAAATGTACCTTATAATTTTTCTAAGCATGCAATATATAAATTTTGCAAATAAATTAAATAGTCCCATTTTGGCTGAATAAACATGAAGCACCTTCCATAAAATGTAAATTAACTTAAACATGTCATGTCTTGTGATCATGTTTTGTTTAGTTAGGTTCTGTTACTTCAAGACTCCATTAGCTCCTGTTTTTTCACTCCCTTGTTTTGTCACCATGGCGACCCATTCGTTTTCACCTGTCCTCATGAGACTCACGCACCTGTTGTCAATCATGACGTATCTATTTAAGACTGGTTTTTCAGTTGGTCGTTCTAGCGTCACTGTTTGTTTCATGCTCGGTTCACTTTGGTTAGGTATCACTCTGCTTCATGCCATGTCATAGTTCATGCTGCTCTGCTCTTTTCTGTCCAAGTATATTTTGTTTATTCACGTCACGTTTAGCAGGTTTTTTGTTTCATGTGCATAGTTTTGCTCTTGTGGTAGTTTTTGTTTCTTAGCCAAGTTTGTTCTCCGCCTTGTGCGCGCCTTTTTTTTTTATAGATATATTAAATCATGTATTTACCTTCACGCCATGTCCCGTCACCTTCCTTTGCATTTCGGGAAAACAACCCATGCAGTTTACTGTTCCAAATTCCAAGTTACGACAAAACATAATTTAGGCTCCTACATATATGTCATTATAACTTGAAATACAAAAGAAAGCAGCGTTATCAAGGGTTGAAATTGGGGGTTAAATCACCAAAAATTATTTCCGGGCGCGGTCACTGCTGCGGCCCACTGCTCCCCTCACCTCCCATGGGTTGCAGAAGGGTGATGGGTCAAATGCAGAGAATAATTTCGCCACACCAAGTGTGTGTGTGTGACGATCAGTGGTACTTTAACTTTAACTCTAACTCTAATCAATGGAGGGGAAGAAAGAGAAGCCAGCTATATTAACCTTGTAGATTGTTATAGTAACAATAGGTTAAGATTTGTCAGTGTGCCATGTGTTACCCAGTTTCCCTGGGCAACAACGTTAATATATGTTTGATGAAAGGTGTTTATATGTACGAATGAATATATGTATATGTACTTGTATATGTATATGTATGTTTGTACAGTGAATGTATATGTACATGTATGTATATATGTATGTTTGTACAGTGAATGTATATATACATGTATGTGTATATGTATGTTTGTACAGTGCATGTATATGTGCTTATATGTATATATGTATGTTTGTACAGTGAATGTATATGTATGTGTATAATGTATGTTTGTACAGTGAATGTATATATACATGTATGTGTATATGTATGTTTCTACAGTGAATGTATATGTACTTATATGTATATATGTATGTTTGTACAGTGAATGTATTTGTACACGTATGTATATATATATATATGTTTTTACAGTGAATGTATATGTACATGTATGTGTATATGTATGTTTTTTAAGTCAATATATGTACAGTATGTGTATGCGTATCTTTGTACAGTGAATGTACATGTACATGGATGTGTATATGTATGTTTGTACAGTGAATGTATATGTACATGTATGTGTATACGTGTGTTTTTTCAGTCAATGCATATGTACATAATGTGTATATGTATGTTTGTACAGTGAATGTATATGTACATGTATGTGTATATGTGTGTTTGTACAGTGAATGTATATCAATTAATCAATCAATGTTTATTCATATAGCCCCAAATCACAAATGTCTCAAAGGACTGCACAAATCATTACGACTAAAACATCCTCGGAAGAACCCACAAATGTACTTATATGTATATATGTATGTTTGTACAGTGAATGTATATGTATGTGTTTATGTATGTTTGCACAGTGAATGTATATATAGATGTATGTGTATATGTATGTTTGTACAGTGAATGTATATGTACATGTATGTATAATGTATGTTTGTACAGTGAATGTATATATACATGTATGTGTATATGTATGTTTGTACAGTGCATGTATATGTGCTTATATGTATATATGTATGTTTGTACAGTGAATGTATATGTATGTGTATAATGTATGTTTGTACAGTGAATGTATATATACATGTATGTGTATATGTATGTTTCTACAGTGAATGTATATGTACTTATATGTATATATGTATGTTTGTACAGTGAATGTATTTGTACACGTATGTATATATATATATATATGTTTTTACAGTGAATGTATATGTACATGTATGTGTATATGTATGTTTTTTAAGTCAATATATGTACAGTATGTGTATGCGTATCTTTGTACAGTGAATGTACATGTACATGGATGTGTATATGTATGTTTGTACAGTGAATGTATATGTACATGTATGTGTATACGTGTGTTTTTTCAGTCAATGCATATGTACA
The DNA here is from genome assembly GCF_033978795.1 of Nerophis ophidion. NCBI lineage: Eukaryota > Metazoa > Chordata > Actinopteri > Syngnathiformes > Syngnathidae > Nerophis > Nerophis ophidion. The sequence continues at coordinate 9,519,359 of NC_084619.1, forward strand.
TAATGTGTATATGTATGTTTGTACAGTGAATGTATATGTACATGTATGTGTATATGTGTGTGTGTACAGTGAATGTATATCAATTAATCAATCAATGTTTATTCATATAGCCCCAAATCACAAATGTCTCAAAGGACTGCACAAATCATTACGACTAAAACATCCTCGGAAGAACCCACAAATGTACTTATATGTATATATGTATGTTTGTACAGTGAATGTATATGTATGTGTTTATGTATGTTTGCACAGTGAATGTATATATAGATGTATGTGTATATGTATGTTTGTACAGTGAATGTATATGTACATGTATGTATAATGTATGTTTGTACAGTGAATGTATATATACATGTATGTGTATATGTATGTTTGTACAGTGAATGTATATGTACATGTATGTGTATATATATATATATATATATATATATATATATATATATATGTTTGTACAGTGAATGTATATGTACATGTATGTGTATATGTATGTTTGTTTAGTCAATACATATGTACAGTATGTGTATACGTATGTTTGTACAGTGAATGTATATGTACATGTATGTGTATACGTATGTTTTTTAAGTCAATGTATATGTACAGTATGTGTATATATATGTTTGTACAGTGAATGTATATGTACATGTATGTGTATATGTATGTTTGTCACCATTTTGGACGTCATCATGAATTATTTTCCGGCGGCTGCAATCCTGAGAAAACAACTATGCATTATGGACAAAACCTTTTACGGGGTGGTATAGCTCAGTTGGTGGCGGCAACTTAAGGGTTCCAGGTTCGATCCCCGCTTCTGCCGTCCTAGTCACTGCCGTTGTGTCCTTGAGCAAGACACTTTACCCACTCGCTCCCAGTGCCACCCCAACTGGTTTAAAAATGTAACTTAGATATTGTAAAGTGCTTTGAGTCACTACAGAAAAAGTAAAAGTGAAACCGAAAAATCCTATTCAAACGCCGTTTTTTTTTGCCCGTGTTGCTTCTTCAGACAAAACGTCCTGAGAAGATGCTGATTGTCACAAAAAAAAAAAAGTGCACGAACACACTCGTGTGTTTCCGCCTCACACTTTTGCAAGGCGCAGTGAGAGAATGCAACTTGACATGTGGCACGAGGCAAATTGGAGGAAAAAAAATAATAAATAAAAGCGGTTCATTAGTGCGTGCGTAACGTGGAAGAGCTGTGAGCCACCTAGAAGTAGTCCATTTTGCTGTGGCGCTTGTCGGTCTCTCACGAGGTGGTGAAGTGCAAGTGGGGGAGAATCTGATTAACCAACTGGCATAATTTACCCGGCCCTGGAGGGGTGAGCGGGGATGCCATGCTCTTGAAAAGGGCTGGCGTTCCTTCCGCGCACGGAAACGCACACACGAACACAGTTCAGGGATTTGGGACGGGCATATTCATCCATTAGTTGTTGTCATTTGAGTGGAATTGATGGTTAATGGATCGTCCAGGACTGAGAAGCAACCGATGCTGATTGAATATCAAAGAGTTTGTGGTCATGTCTGTGATCATGTTTTTGTTTAAGTCATGTTCTGTTTGGTTTTTGGACACTCAGTTCCTGCTTTTTCACTCCTGTTTTGTCACCATAGAAACCATTAGTTTCGCCTGTTTCACATTTTGAGTCACGCACTTGTTTTTACTAATCACCACAGCATTATTTAAACCTGGTAGTCAGCCTGGCGACATCCCCTCCTACACACCCTGTATCACCTTCTTCAAACCCATGATATCCATGCTGATGATCCTGTTCCTTTCTAAGTAAGTTATCGTTATTCATGCCATAGATTCAAAGTTTTGTTTTCATGTTCATAGTTTACGTTATAGAATGAGTTTTGTCACCATGGTAACCATTAGTTTCACCTGTTTCACATTTTGAGTCACGCATCTGTTTTTACTAATCACCACAGCATTATTTAAACCTGTAGTTGCCAGGTAGTCAGCCTGGCGACATCACCTCCTACACACCCTGTATCACCTTCTTCAAACCCATGATATCCATGCTGATGATCCTGTTCCTTTTTAAGTACGTTATTGTTATTCATGCCATAGATTTAAAGTTGTGTTTTCATGTCCATAGTTTATGTTATAGAATGAGTTTTGTCACAATAGTAACCATTAGTTTCACCTGTTTCACATTTTGAGTTACGCATCTGTTTTTACTAATCACCACAGCATTATTTAAACCTGTAGTTGCCAGGTAGTCAGCCTGGCGACATCACCTCCTACACATCCTGTATCACCTTCTACAAAGCCATGATATCAATGCTAATGATCCTGTTCCTTTCTAAGTAAGTTATCGTTATCCATGCCATAGATTTAAAGTTTTGTTTTCATGTCCATAGTTTACATTATAGAATTAGTTTTTTCACCATAGTAACAAATAGTTTCACCTGTTTCACATTTTGAGTCACGCACCTGTTTTTACTAATCACCACAGCATTATTTAAACCTGTAGTTGCCAGGTAGTCAGCCTGGCGACATCACCTCTTACACACCCTATATTACCTTTTACAAACCCCTGTTATCCATGCTGATGATCCTGTTCCTTTCTAAGTAAGTTATCGTTATTCATGCCATAGATTTAAAGTTTTGTTTTCATGTCCATAGTTTACGCTATAGAATGAGTTTTGTCACAATAGTAACCATTAGTTTCACCTGTTTCACATTTTGAATCACGCACCTGTTTTTACTAATCACCACAGCATTATTTAAACCTGTAGTTGCCAGGTAGTCAGCCTGGCGACATCACCTCCTACACACCCTGTATCACCTTCTTCAAACCCATGATATCCATGCTGATGATCCTGTTCCTTTCTAAGTAAGTTATCGTTATTCATGCCATAGATTTAAAGTTTTGTTTTCATGTCCATAGTTTACGTTATAGAATGAGTTTTGTCACCATAGTAACCATTAGTTTCACCCGTTTCACATTTTGAGTCACGCACCTGTTTTTGCTAATCACCACATTATTATTTAAACCTGTAGTTGCCAGGTAGTCAGCCTGGCGACATCACCTCATACACACCCTGTATCACCTTCTACAAAGCCATGATCTCCATGCTGATGATCCTGTTCCTTTCTAAGTAAGTTATCGTTATTCATGCCATAGATTTAAAGTTTTGTTTTCATGTCCATAGAATTAGTTTTGTCACCATAGTAACCATTAGTTTCACCCGTTTCCCATTTTGAGTCACGCACCTGTTTTTACTAATCACCACAGCATTATTTAAACCTGTAGTTGCCAGGTAGTCAGCCTGGCGACATCACCTCCCACACACCCTGTATCACCTTCTTCAAACCCATGATATCCAAGCTAATGATCCTGTTCCTTTCTAAGTAAGTTATTGTTATCCATGCCATAGATTCAAAGTTTTGTTTTCATGTCCATAGTTTACGTTATAGAATGAGTTTTGTCACCATAGCAACCATTAGTTTCACCTGTTTCCCATTTTGAGTCACGCACCTGTTTTTACTGATCACCACAGCATTATTTAAACCTGTAGTTGCCAGGTAGTCAGCCTGGCGACATCACCTCCTACACACCCTGTATCACCTTCTTCAAACCCATGATATCCATGCTGATGATCCTGTTCCTTTCTAAGTAAGTTATCGTTATTCATGCCATAGATTTAAAGTTTTGATTTCATGTCCATAGAATTAGTTTTGTCACCATAGTAACCATTATTTTCACCCGTTTCCCATTTTGAGTCACGCACCTGTTTTTACTAATCACCACAGCATTATTCAAACCTGTAGTTGCCAGGTAGTTAGCCTGGCGACATCACCTCCTACACACCCTGTATCACCTTCTACAAAGCCATGATATCCATGCTAATGATCCTGTTCCTTTCTAAGTAAGTTATCGTTATTCATGCCATATATTTAAAGTTTTGTTTTGATGTCCATAGCTTACGTTATAGAATTAGTTTTTTCACCATGGTAACCATTAGCTTCACCCGTTTCCCATTTTGAGTCACGCACCTGTTTTTACTAATCACCACAGCATTATTTAAACCTGTAGTTGCCAGGTAGTCAGCCTGGCGACATCACCTCCTACACACCCTGTATCACCTTCTACAAAGCCATGATATCCATGCTAATGATCCTGTTCCTTTCTAAGTAAGTTATCGTTATTCATGCCATAGATTCAAAGTTTTGTTTTCATGTCCATAGTTCACGTTATAGAATGAGTTTTGTCACCATAGTAACCATTAGTTTCACCTGTTTCACATTTTGAGTCACGCACCTGTTTTTACTAATCACCACAGCATTATTTAAACCTGTAGTTGCCAGGTAGTCAGCCTGGCGACATCACCTCCTACACACCCTGTATCACATTCTACAAAGCCATGATATCCATGCTAATGATCCTGTTCCTTTCTAAGTAAGTTATCGTTATTCATGCCATAGATTCAAAGTTTTGTTTTCATGTCCACAGTTTACGTTATATAATGAGTTTTGTCACCATAGTAACCATTAGTTTCACCTGTTTCACATTTTGAGTCACGCACCTGTTTTTACTAATCACCACAGCATTATTTAAACCTGTAGTTGCCAGGTAGTCAGCCTGGCGACATCACCTCCTACACACCCTGTATCACCTTCTTCAAACCCATGATATCCATGCTGATGATCCTGTTCCTTTCTAAGTAAGTTATCGTTATTCATGCCATAGATTTAAAGTTTTGTTTTCATGTCCATAATTTACATTATAGAATTTGTTTTGTTTTCATAGCCAAGTTTGTTCTCCGCCTTGTGTGCGCCTTTTGTTTGTTCCTTTTTATGAGTAAAATTAAATATGTTCACTCCTCGGGAAAACAAACCCCACCACAGTCACAGTCTTGACAGTTTGCTAAAGAAAAAGAAATTGACCTTAGCTATTGTGAGTTTATCTGAGTTACGACGCAACTCCTCTTGGCTGAAGTGGAAGTGGAA
>NC_084619.1:9529306-9544306 GCF_033978795.1 Nerophis ophidion
GCAAGGAAAACTCACACCCAGTGGGCAGGGAGAATTCATATCCAGTGGGACGCCAGTGACAATGCTGACTATGAGAAACCTTGGAGAGGACCTCAGATGTGGGCAACCCCCCCCCCTCTAGGGGACCGAAAGCAATGGATGTCGAGCGGGTCTAACATGATGCTGTGAAAGTTCAATCCATAGTGGCTCCAACACAGTCGCGAGAGTCCAGTCCAAAGCGGATCCAACACGGCAGCGAGAGTCCCGTCCACAGGAGACCATCTCAAGCGGAGGCGGGTCAGCAGCGTAGGGATGTCCCCAATCGATACAGGCGAGCGGTCCATCCTGGGTCCCGACGAGCGGTCCATCCTGGGTCTCGACTCTGGACAGCCAGTACTTCATCCATGGTCATCGGACCGGACCCCCTCCACAAGGGAGGGGGGGGACATAGGAGAAAGAAAAGAAGCGGCAGATCAACTGGTCTAAAAAGGAGGTCTATTTAAAGGCTAGAGTATACAGATGAGTTTTAAGGTGAGACTTAAATGCTTCTACTGAGGTGGCATCTCGAACTGTTACCGGGAGGGCATTCCAGAGTACTGGAGCCCGAACGGAAAACGCTCTATAGCCCGCAGACTTTTTTTGGGCTCTAGGAATCTAAATAAAGTCCACTTCCAATTGGAATTTAGAAAAGTAAAACCTTCTATTTTTTTCCCATTTAAAACTAATTAATTAACACAAACACAAACACTGTAATTTCCGGGCTACAGAACGGTATATAAGCCGCACCCAACAACTTTTAGAATAAATATACTAGCCGCACTGGACCATAAGCCGCAGATATATATATATATACAATACAAAATATTTACATACCTCAATTGTTTCCGAACAATGTCTGCCACATGGCAGTAAAACGGTGGATCAAACAAAACAGAAGCCGCCGTGGCAGTAAAACGGTGGATCAAACAAAACAGAAGCCGCCGTCATGGACACACTGGCTGCTGAAAATAGCTGGGAAAGCTGCAAAACAGACTTGTAGGGATGAAATAGCCTCTGTGGGTTTTCCTGACCAAATATATATATATATATATATATATATATATATGTATATATATATATATATATATATATATATATATATATATATATATATATACCGTATTTCCTTGAATTGCCGCAGGGCATATAAATTGCGCCTGCCTTGAATTACTGCCGGGTCAAACTCGCTTTGCAAAATAATTAGCACATGCTAAGTATTACCGCCTGGTGACACTTCCCCTGTCATCATTTTCAAAAAGGAGGAGACTGATTTCAATACCGGTAATTTGAAATCGAATAAAGGGAAGAAGATGAAGAGCTATTCAGTAGGATTTAAGGTCCAAGCTTACATCACACTCAAATTTTTACTGCATGCCTTTGGTAAGTGCCGGAGTGAGAAGAGGTTTTAAAATAATTAGCGCATGCTTACTTTTACCGCATGCCTTTGGTAAGCGCAGGAGTGATAAGAGGTTTTAAATGAATTATACGTAGGGGTATGGGACGGCGTGGCGAGTTTGGGAGTGTGGCCGTTTCAGCAGCAACCTGAGGGTCCCGGGTTGGATTCCCACCTTCTACCAACCTCGTCACATCCGTTGTGTCCTTGAGCAAGACACTTCACCCTTGCTCCTGATGGGTTGTGGTTAGGGACTTGTATGGCAACTCCTGCCATCAGTGTGTGAATGATTGAATGTGGAAATAGTGTCAAAACGCTTTGAGTACCTTTAAGATAAAAAAGCGCTATACAAGTATAACCCAGCCATCCATCCCATCCATTTTCTACCGCTTGTCCCTTTTGGGGTTGCGGGGGGTGCTGGATTCGGGCGGAAGGCAGAGTACACCCTGGACAAGTCACCACCTCACAGGGCTACAAGTATACTCCATACACCAAAATAAAATATAAATATGGCAATAACACTTAAATTAATTATTCAATAATGCCAGAAAAAAGTTTAGAGACACTTTTGTTGCGATCCGTGACTCGGATCTTCAAATATTATTGTTTATTTTTCCATCTTTGTTCTCATTCTCCGTCTGATCCGTTAATTTCCCGTTTAGTCCATCACCATGGTAACTTATTAGTTTCAGCTGTTACTCCCGGTTCCTGCACACCTGTTCTCTGCTAATTACCTTCCCTTTATAAGCCAGCCTCTTCTGTTTATTCTTTCTGGGACTCTAATTTGCTCACACGCAACAAGTAACGTCAGGTATGTTTTTCTCGCTAGCTCATTAGCTAAGCCACTTTGTTGTCATCTTTTGCTCACATGCTAATCAATCAATCAATCAATGTTTACTTATATAGCCCTAAATCACTAGTGTCTCAAAGGGCTGCACAAACCACTACGACATCCTCGGTAGGCCCACATAAGGGCAAGGAAAACTCACACCCAGTGGGACGTCGGTGACAATGATGACTATGAGAACCTTGGAGAGGTGGAAAGCAATGGATGTCGAGCGGGTCTAACAGGATACTGTGAAAGTTCAATCCATAATGGATCCAACACAGTCGCGAGAGTCCAGTCCAAAGCGGATCCAACACAGCAGCGAGAGTCCCGTTCACAGCGGAGCCAGCAGGAAACCATCCCAAGCGGAGGCGGATCAGCAGCGCAGAGATGTCCCCAGCCGATACACAGGCGAGCAGTACATGGCCACCGGATCGGACCGGACTCCCTCCACAAAGGAGAGTGGGACATAGAAGAAAAAGAAAAGAAACGGCAGATCAACTGGTCTAAAAAGGGAGTCTATTTAAAGGCTAGAGTATAGAAATGAGTTTTAAGGTGAGACTTAAATGCTTCTACTGAGGTGGCATCTCGAACTGTTACCGGGAGGGCATTCCAGAGTACTGGAGCCCGAAATAAAAACGCTCTATAGCCCGCAGACTTTTTTTGGGCTTTGGGAATCACTAATAAGCCGGAGTCCTTTGAACGCAGATTTCTTGCCGGGACATATGGTACAATACAATCGGCAAGATAAGATGGAGCTAGACCGTGTAGTATTTTATACGTAAGTAGTAAAACCTTAAAGTCACATCTTAAGTGCACAGGAAGCCAGTACAGGCATAATCATCTTTGTTTTCACTTTTTGTGCCATCGTGCCAAGTCTTAGTTCTTTATATTTCCTAGCTTTCGCGCTAGCGTCTTTTGTTTCCCTTTTTATTAGCTCCAGTGTTTTTGTTCAGAGCTCACTTTTTGTTAATTAATTTGTTAGCTCTTACCTTTGTTGTGTTCTTGGTTTGACGCATCCTCGAGGGAATCGAACCCGCTACCACGATGCCGAACCGGCGTTACAACTTTTAGATTATCATGAATGAGACTGCACCTGGGGATAGGTTGATTGGCAACAACAAATTGGTCCTAGTGTGTGAATGTGAGTGTGAATGTTGTCTGTCTATCTGTGTTGGCCCTGCGATGAGGTGGCGACTTGTCCAGGGTGTACCCTGCCTTCCGCCCGATTGTAGCTGAGATAGGCGCCAGCGCCCCCCGCGACCCCGAAAGGGAATAAGCGGTAGAAAATGGATGGATGGATGAATGAGACGGTGTTGCCAAACTTTGGCAAGTACTTTATACGGCCAAATAGAGCATTTAATGCGGTATTTGTCATTTTGTTTAAAACAGCAAAAAAGTACATTTTCAAATGTATAAAAAAAAAAGAACTATTTGTAGATAATAAGAGTTGTGGTTGCCAAATGTCAGCATATAGCAGGTCTTTACGAGAAGACATCACGCACACTTTGCTATTTATAGATGCTTAGGTGCTACAAGGTTGTGCCCTATTTAATCCACTCCATCGCAAGTGGGATGCTCTGCCGTTCAAGCTCATACATATCAATAGTGGATTCCCTTCTGAGTGTCTCAGGTCAGAATTTGCATCGGCGCAGTCCGCCATGATATTTGTAGAAAGTGTGTGTGCGCGAGGAATCTGGGATTGAAACGGCAGGCAGGATTCAAAACAGCAGTTTCCCTATAAAAGGTTTAATCCTTTGGCAATGGGATTTTTTTTTTTCTTGAGCTTTATTGATCTCCTTTAAGTAGTCCTAAAATTCGCTTTCCAACAAAGTTTTTGTGATAGCCATGCATCGATAGCATTCAAAAACACATTTGGTGGGTGGGAAAAGTGAACAACAACAAAAACAGGTGCACTGTATAAAAAAATAAATCCAATTTTTATGGTTAATTCACTCTAAATTTCTACTGTAATTTTGCAATTTTTTTTAAATAGGTTATAAAACTGTAGAATTGAAGACATTATCTGTAAATAAACAAACCGCCTGTTATTTTAAGTAATATGCCAGTAATGACAAACTATGTATATTTCTATTTTTTTACAGAAAAATACCCTATTAATAACACATATCATTTTCTGTTTTCTCAGATTACTTTCAAATTCATGTAAAATGACAGTAATTAACTTTCATTTAATATGTAGTTTGTTATATAAAAGTCTATGTCCATACTAACAATCTAACAGTTTTACATGTCATTTTAAGGAAAATCTTATTTTTTTAATATTTATGTGTATTTTTATATTCAAGTTGAAAAATATTTGTAACCTGTTATTTAGAGTTTTGTGTTCATACAAAAAATTTGATATTTTTTTCTGTAATATGACACACGTTGGTGACTGCAAGACTGCAAGCATTAAAGTTGGTTGATTGTAATAAATTGGAAAAACTCTGTAGAAAAAAGGTATTTTTCTGCAGAACTGTTTGCATCGTCACTTTAGTAAAAATCTGTAAAATTTCGATATTTTTCCGCGTCACGTTTAATGAAAATTTCTGTAAATATAATTTTTTTGATCATTATTTGGTTTACAGCAGGGGTGCCCATTACGTCGATCGCGAGCTACCAGTCGACCGCGGGGGGTGTGTCAGTCGATCTCCAGCCAGGCTTTTAAAAAAAATAGACCTAAAAATGAGTGATCATCAATCTTCACCAAGAAGTCACTTAAATGACATTCACGGTACCGGAGGGTCTTGTGAGATGACGCTGGCTGCTGCAAGATCATTATTATGAAAATATGACCGAGAGGAAGGCGAGAAACACTTTTTATTTCAACAGACTCTCGCGCCGTACCTTCCGTCAAAACTCTAAAGGCCGACTGCACATTTCCTATCTTCACAATAAAAGCCCTGCTTCATGCTGCCTGCGCTAACTAAATACAGAGTCTCGGAAAACTGGCGTGCACAAGCGATCCCTCAGAAAGCTGGCGTGCACATCACTTGTGCACGCCAGCTTTCTGAGACTCTTATTTTGTTAGCGCAGGCAGCATGAAGCAGGGCTTTTATTGTGAAGATAGGAAATGTGCAGTCGGCCTTTAGAGTTTTGACGGAAGGGACGGCGCGAAAGTCTGTTGAAATAAAAAGTGTTTCTCGCCTTCCTCTCGGTCATTTTTTCATAATAATGAACTGGCAGCAGCCAGCGTCATCTCACAAGACCCTCGGGTGCCGTGAATGTCAATCAAGCAAGCTACGGAATTTGCCGCCAATGTTTTTCTTGTAAAGTGTATGGAAGCTGGATGAATTAGATGCCAAAAACCAACCACTTTCATGTGGTATTGTACAGAAAGGACAACTTTTTTTCTCCTCCATTTGAAAATGTGGGCGTTATCATCATTACTGTCTGATTCCAATCAATGCAAGTCATCAGAATCAGGTAATACACCAACTTATATTCTTGTCTTCGTGAAAGAAAGACATCTATATGTGTTACACATGCTTGTATTATCATTAAACACATTTAACTTGTTTACAAAAATGTCTCTTTCATAAATAAATAAATATAAATGATATATATAAATGAGGTAGATCCCCTCCGGTTGGTCAATTGAAAACAGTTCAATTGACCAACTCGAGGGTGCATAAACAGTTCCTGTTTATGCACCTCTGAGTTTGTTACCATAGCAACTTAATACATTCACCTGCCGCTTGTGTTCCTGACGCACACCTGTTTGTCATCACTGACATTATTATTTAAGCCTGCCTTTGCCAGTTAGTCGGGCTGGCTTCTTTCTGTCACGTATGGGTCGCATGGTGATGCGGGATTTTGTTCTCCCAGGGATGTAAAGGAAAATCCGGACAGGACTTGCAGGTAAAGACTTGATTTAGTGGAAAAAATAACTACACTGGTACAAAAACAGAAAACAAACCCACTGGATGAGGTGCCGAGCGCACCGGAAGCTAAGGCTAACACTTAGCACAGACTAAGACAACTAGCAGGGGTTAGGAGACAAGACAAACTTACTGTACGTGTCAGTCGTGTGATGCAAAAACAAAGAAGCCAGACCGACTAACTGGCAAAGGCAGGCTTAAATAATAATGTCAGTGATGACAAACAGGTGTGCGTCAGGAACACAAGTGGCTGGTGAAAGTAATAAGTTGCTATGGTAACAAACTCAGAGCTGCATAAACAGGAACTAAACAGAGTCCAACACTAACAGAAAAACACAAGTGGCCCGGAAAACCCAAACAGAATATGATCGCTGTCTATGGTGACGCCAAGGCTGGTGAGATTGGGACGCAAATAATTTTGCACTGGTCCCAAGTCAGTGAGGGCTGGACCAAAAACTAAAATTATTTAAAAAATTCTGGGCTAACCAAGCCCTGACGTCGCATAGACAGTTAAGAAGGAGTGTCAGGGGGCCGTGGCCTTTTGAAATTGGCATATAAATGTGGTGTTCGTTTGCATAAAAGGGATAAGAAACTCCCTGCCTCTTAAAAATCTGTCCAAGAGGGAGGAGATATGGAGCGAACAGAATGGGGCCCGGAATAGATCCCTGGGGGACACCACAATAAATCGGGGCAGAAGAAGAGGTGGCGTCCCCCAGCTTGACAGAGAAGGACCTCTCTGACAGGTTGGACCTGAACCACTCTAATGCAGTCCCCCTGACACCCACACAGTCTAATTAACATTAGAGCTGGCCCACCGGTATTATAACACCGCATTCACCGCTAATACTCATACTTACCAACCCTCCCGATTTTCCCGGGAGACTCCCGAATTTCAGTGCCCTTGCCGAAAATCACCCGGGGCAACCCATCCATCCATCCATTTTTCTACCGCGGATTCCCTTTTGGGGTCGCGGCGGGCGCTGGCGCCTATCTCAGCTACAATCGGCAACCATTCTCCTGAATTTCTCTCGATTTCCGCCCAAACAACATCATTTGGGACGTGCCTTAAAGGCACTGCATTCAACGTCCTCTACAACCTGTCGTCCCGTCCGCTTTTTCTCCATACAAACATTGTGCCGGCCCAGTCACATACTATATGCGGACTTTACACACACAAACAAGTGAATGCAAGCCATACTTGGTCAACCGCCATACAGGTCACACTAAGGGTGGCCGTCTAAACAACTTGTTACAAATATGCGCCACACTGTGAACCCACACCAAACAAGAATGACAACCACATATAGGGAGAACATCCGCACCGTAACACAACATAAACACAACAGAACGAATACCCAGAAACCCTTGCAGCACTAACTCTTCCGGGATGCTACAATATTCACCCCCTGCTACCACCAAACCCCGCCAAGTTAATGTTGATATTTACATCAGAAAGCTGCAAATAGGAAAAAGGGCATTCAATTTTTTTATTTTTTTTTTATTTAATAGTGTGAATGTGAGTGTGAATGTTGTCTGTCTATCTGTGTTGGCCCTGCGATGAGGTGGCGACTTGTCCAGGGTGTACCCCGCCTTCCGCCCGATTGTAGCTGATATAGGCGCCAGCGCCCCCCGCGACCCCGAACGGGAATAAGCGGCAGAAAATGGATGGATGGATACCATTGATATTTTTAAATTATCATTATTATTATTATTATTTGAAAATCGATTTTGCATGTCACTATAAAGTTATATAAGCCTTGCTCGTCTGCGATCAGGTGGCGACTTGTCCAGGGTGTACCCCGCCTTCCGCCCGATTGTAGCTGAGATAGGCGCCAGCGCCCCCCGCGACCCCGAAAGGGAATAAGCAGTAGAAAATGGATGGATGGGAAGCCTTGCTCGTTTAATATTCTATGCAAAACTTGTTTGGGTCCCTATTAAAAGGTTAATTTGTTCAACCATGGCCCTCGGCTTTGTTCTGTTTAAAATTTTGGCCCACTCTGTATTTGAGTTTGACACCCCTGGGTTAGAGCGTCTGCTCTGAGATCGGTAGGTTGCGAGTTCAAACCCCTGCCGAGTCGTACCGAAGACTATAAAAATAGGACCCAAGGTTGGAATTGGGGGTTAAATCACCAAAATGATTCCCGGGCGTGGCCTCCGCTGCTGCTCACTGCTTCCTTCACCTTCCAGGGGGTGATAAAGGGTGATGGGTCAAATGCAGGGGAAAAATTTGGTGTGACAATCACTGGTACTTAAAGGCCTACTGAAACCCACTACTACCGACCCCGCAGTCTGATAGTTTATATATCAATGATGAAATATTAACATTGCAACACATGCCGATACGGCCTTTTTAGTTTACTAAATTACAATTTTAAATTTCTGCGGATTTTCTTGTTGAAAACGTCGCGGAATGATGACGCGTGTTTGTGACGTTATTGGTTGAGCGGACATTTTTAGCCTAGCACCACTTACAGCTAAAAGTCGTCTCTTTTCATCGCATAATTATACAGTATTTTGGACATCTGTGTTGCTGAATCTTTTGCAATTTGTCCAATTAATAATGGAGACGTCAAAGAAGAATGCTGTTGGTGGAAAGCGGTGGATTGCAGCTGTCTTTAGCTCCGAAACACAGCCGGTGTTTCTTTGTTGTTGTGAAGCTTTAACACAGAGCGGTCAAGCAAACATGTTTTTATACATCAACCAGCAAGTTTTTGGATGGGAAAATAGTAATATTAAGTCAGCTCTTACCGAAGACTTCAGTGGATTATGGGACTTCCTGCAGCAGCTGTCAAAAAAAGCAGCTGTGATCTTGGTTCCTCCACGGCTTCTCTCAGAGACTCTGGCTTTCACCGCAGCCATCCGACTTTCAGGTATGACTTTTAGAATCTCACTAAAATACTATTAACACAATAAGAAGATAAGGGATTTTCCAGAATTATCCTAGTAAATGTGTCTAATTACATCGGAAACGCTACCACTGCCGTCGCCTGGAGCAGTCACTTTTTCTTTCTTTTTTTTTTTTTTTTTTTTTTTTTCAGTGCGTCACTCTAACTTTCCTCATCCACGAATCTTTCATCCTCGCTCAAATTAATGGGGAAATCGTTGCTTTCTCGGCCCGAATAGCTCTTACTGCTGGTGGCTCACATTATAAACAATGTGAGGATGTCAGGAGTTCTCACACCGGTGACGTCACGCGCACATCGTCTGCTACTTCCGGTAAAGGCAAGGTTTTTTTATTAGCAACCAAAAGTTGCGAACTTTATCGTCGATGTTCTCTACTAAATCCTTCCAGCAAAAAATTGGCAATATCGCAAAATGATCAAGTATGACACATAAAACGGACCTGCTATCCCCGTTTAAATAATAAAATCTCATTTCAGTAGGCTTTTAAACTTTAACTTTGTAGATTGCTCACGCTGTTTAGCACGTGGTATTTGGATGTGAATAAATCAGGCCCGGGCTTCACGGTGGAAGAGGGGTTAGTGCGTCTGCCTCACAATACGAAGGTCCTGCAGTCCTGGGTTCAAATCCAGGCTCGGGATCTTTCTGTGTGGAGTTTGCATGTTCTCCCCGTGAATGCGTGGGTTCCCTCCGGGTACTCCGGCTTCCTCCCACTTCCAAAGACATGCACCTGGGGATAGGTTGATTGGCAACACTAAATTGGCCCTAGTGTGTGAATGTGAGTGTGAATGTTGTCTGTCTATCTGTGTTGGCCCTGTGATGAGGTGGCGACTTGTCCAGGGTGTACCCCGCCTTCCGCCCGATTGTAGCTGAGATAGGCGCCAGCGCCCCCCGCCACCCCAAAGGGAATAAGCGATAGAAAATGGATGGATGGATGGATAAATCAGGCCCATTTTGTGAAACAGAAAATTCCCTCCAGTTTTTTTGCAGGTCTGCTTACATCTCGGAGCTAAAAGTGGACTTTCGAAATGTGCAAAAAATTGTTTAAAAAACAGCCTAAAATCACTACTGTGTTCATTTTGTGAGGAATTGCACCTTGCAGAGATTGCAGACGGCTCGCCAGTAAAACTAATTCAATAGTCCAGGCAGCAGGGAACAAACAAAAACAGCACACGGAGCATCAATCTCAAAAGCACAATAATCCAGAACTGAAGGAGGGACCCGGGTGGAAGTAAATATAACTAATTAATTAGAATCAGGTGTGCTGACAGGACGCGGAACAGAAAGTAAAGGTGCTTCAAAACACGGCGAACAAACAGGAAATACTGACAAAACAAGAGCACCAGGACAGGAAGTGATTCTCGACACAGGAAGTAGAAACTATAAACAACAGGGGACAGGGAATAAAACACCAACAGACAGAAAAACCCAAACATGAGCAAACTGTCAGTAGCAAGCCTGACATACTCATCATTTTTATGTCCAGAACTATGAAATATGTGCCAGTACTGTCAGCTTTAGAGGAGCTATTTCTTCAAAACTATAACCTTCACTACTGCCAATGTTTTTTTTTTACTTGGTGTTAATTAGAGACTCGGTGGTGGTTATTTATTGCTAAAGAAAATGGGTTGTCATGGCGATATTCACTAATGTAGCTATTTTAAGACAAGGAACCACAGTTGGTCACAATAAATGCCACATGCCCGATGTTTCCCATACATTAATTTCATCGGTGCGTGATGAAGCGCACATAAAATGTGCTCAGTCACAGATTAGAATACGGTATAATGACATCCGCAATGACACTCTGTCTCCCTTGCCGCACTCCCTTAGTCCTTGTCTCAAAAGACGATGGTACTGGGATCGAATCGAAGAAAATTTGGGTTTGAAAAAAAAAAAAATACACAAAAAATACTAGAATTGAACAATTATTTTATTTGTCAGGTTCAAACACTGATGGCGTCTATTAAACAAGACAAGAAGCAAGGAATTAAACAGAGACAGAATACATTTGGCTCAATTGAGGAGAGACAGGTAGACACTGTACCCTTGTACAATGTTCCAACACGCTCTGGCAAAAGATTGTACGCCTCCTCTTTTATTTACATGCCCGATGTTTCCCATACATTAATTTCATCGGTGCGTGATGAAGCACACATAAAATGCGCTCAGTCATAGATTAGAATACGGTATAATGACATCCGCAATGACACTGTGTCTCCCTTGCCGCACTCTGTTAGTCCGTGTCTCAAAAGACGATGGTACTGGGATCGAATCGAAGAAAATTGGGGTTTAAAAAAAAATAGAATTGAACAATTATTGTATTTGTCAGGTTCAAACACTGATGGCGTCTATTAAACAAGACAAGAAGCAAGGAATTAAACAGAGACAGAATACATTTGGCTCAATTGAGGAGAGACGTGTAGACACTGTACCCTTGTACAGTGTTCCAACATAATCTGGCAAAAGATTGTACGCCTCCTCTTTTGGCTGTACTCTAGTTACAGATCCAAACTATATTCTAAAAAAATCAAGCCCGCGTGCCTCCTCTATTTATTAAGAAAGTCTCTATTACAAACCCTGTTTCCATATGAGTTGGGAAATTGTGTTGGATGTAAACATAAACGGAATACAATGATTTGCAAATCCTTTTCAACCCATATTCAGTTGAATGCACTACAAAGACAAGATATTTGATGTTTAAACTCATAAACATATTCTTTTTTTGCAAATAATAATTAACTTAGAATTTCATGGCTTCAACACGAGCCAAAGTAGTTGGGAAAGGACATGTTCACCACTGTGTTACTTCACATTTTCTTTCAACAACACTCAATAAACTTTTGGGAACTGAGGAAACTAATTGTTGATGCTTTGAAAATGGAATTCTTTCCCATTCTTGTTTTATGTAGAGCTTCAGTCGTTCTACAGTCCGCTGTCATATTTTACGCTTCATAATGCGCCACACATTTTTGATGGGAGACAGGTCTGGACTGCAGGCGGGCCAGGGAAGTACCCGCACAATTTTTTTACAAAGCCATGCTGTTATAACACTTGTCTTGCTGAAATAAGCAGGGGCGTCCGTGATAACGTTGCTTGGAGGACAACATATGTTGCTCCAAAACCTGTATGGACCATTCAGCATTATTGGTGCCTTCACAGATGTGTAAGTTACCCATGCCTTGGGCACTAATACACCCCCATACCATCACAGATGCTGGCTTTTAAACTTTGCGCCTATAACAATCCGAATGATTATTTTCCTCTTTGTTCTGGAGGACACCACGTCCTCTGTTTCCTAATATAATTTGAAATGTGGACTCGTCAGACCACAGAACACCTTTCCACTTTGCATCAGTCCATCTTAGGGTGAGCTCGGGCCCAGCCAAGCCAGCGGCGTTTCTGGATGTTGTTGATAAATGAGTTTGGCTTTGCATAGTAGAGTTTTAACTTGCACTTACAGATGTAGCGACCAACTGTAGTTACTGACAGTGGTTTTATGAAGTGTTCCTGAGCCCATGTGGTGATATCCTTTACACACGGATGTCGGTTTTTGATGCAGTACCGCCTGAGGGATCAAAAGTCCATAATATCATTGCTTACGTGCAGTGATTTCTCCAGATTCTCTGAACTTGTTGATGATTTTACGGACCGTAGATGGTAAAATCTCTAAATTCCTTGCAATAGCTCGTTGAGAAATGTTGTTCTAAAACTGTTCGACAATTTCCTTACAAAGTGGTGACCCTCGCCCCATCCTTGTTTTTGAATTACTTAGCATTTCATGGAAGCTGCTTCTATACCCAATTATGGCACCCAACTGTTCCCAATTAGCCTGCACACCTGTGGGCTAATGGAAAGACAAGTATTTTTTCTCTCTCTATATATATATATATATATATATATATATATATATATATATATATATATATATATATATATATATTTAAAAATACTTGTCTTTCATTGAATTCTAGCTATATATATGTATGTATTAATTTTACTATATGTATGTATATATATATATATATATATATATATATAGTAAAATTAATACATAGATATATATAGCTAGAATTCAATATATATATATATATATATATAGTACAATTAATACATACATATATATAGCTAGAATTCAATGAAAGACAAGTATTTCTTAAATATATATATATATATATACATATATATATATATATATTTAAAAAATACTTGTCTTTCATTGAATTCTAGCTATATATATATATATATATATATATGAAATACTTGACTTGGTCAATTCTAGCTGTAAATATACTCCCCCCCTCTTAACCACGCCCCCAAAACCACATCCCCGCCCCCGACCACAACCCCCCTACACTCACACCACCCCCCACCTCCCGAAATCAAAATTTCACAAGGTTGGCTAGAGATAGGCTCCGCTTGACCCCGGAAGGGACAAGCGGTAGAAAATGGATGGGGTTATCCGGCATAGTGTAGACATAGCCTTGGGGGCAAAAAAAATTTTTTTTAATTCGGAGGTTATAATCATATTTGTTTTGTTTTCCATCACAATGACATGCAAATGTGTCACGGCCAATTATGCAAATTTAACCATGACCCCGTTACGTCTTATTCATGAATAATTGACTTTTATTTTTTTCCCCCGCAATAATACTAAAAAGGTGATAGTTCGAATGAAGACCATAACGCAAATATCTCAGCGCTGTTGCAGGAGGTTACTCTTTATATAAGCTGGTGAAGACGCATCAACTGCGACACATGAATAAAACACACCCTTGGTGATTGACAGCTCCTCCCGCAAGGACTTAAGTGGGCGTGTCTCCTCAGGACCACAACGTTTCATTAGCCGCCAGCCACTTCTCGCACTATTTGTACTCGCCGCTTTTTAGCTGAAGCACACTTGAAGGAAGTGGGAGGCCGTCAAATAAATTACACACAACAAAGAGCTTAGTTTTTTTTTTTTCCCTTCAAATGAAAATGGCGAGAAATTGTGTTATTGCTCCGCGCTGATGCAATAATTTCCAATTAAACAACATTCTTCCGTGTTTTATTTCATTCTTAACCAAGCCATTCTGCAGCTATTGTGTGCACCTGAAGCCTCAAAGGAAACCTTTAATGATAACTTTAGCTCACCGGTGAGTTTCTACTAAGGGTTTACATTTAATAAAACTATTGAGTTTATTTACTGCCCAACAAGCGATATTACACCGACACACATAGGTGGGGGATGGGGGTTGGGGGGCGTGGTCGGGGGTGGAGTGGAGGCATGGTTGGGGGCGTGGTTGGGGTGGGCCGTGGTTAAGAGGGGAGGAGTATATTTACATCTACAATTCACCAACTCGAGTATTTCATCCATCCATCCATCCATCCATCTTCTTCCGCTTATCCGAGGTCGGGTCGCGGGGGCAACAGCCTAAGCAGGGAAACCCAGACTTCCCTCTCCCCAGCCACTTCGTCTAGCTCTTCCCGGGGGATCCCGAGGCGTTCCCAGGCCAGCCGGGAGACATAGTCTTCCCAACGTGTCCTGGGTCTTCCCCGTGGCCTCCTACCGGTTGGACGTGCCCTAAACACCTCCCTAGGGACCCTGCCCCAAGTGGAGGAGTTCAAGTACCTAGGAGTCTTGTTCACGAGTGGGGGAAGAGTGGATCGTGAGATCGACAGGCGGATCGGTGCGGCGTCTTCAGTAATGCGGACGTTGTACCGATCCGTTGTGGTGAAGAAGGAGCTGAGCCGGAAGGCAAAGTTCTCAATTTACCGGTCGATCTACGTTCCCATCCTCACCTATGGTCATGAGCTTTGGGTCATGACCGAAAGGATAAGATCACGGGTACAAGCGGCCGAAATGAGTTTCCTCCGCCGTGTGGCGGGGCTCTCCCTTAGAGATAGGGTGAGAAGGTCTGCCATCCGGGAGGAACTCAAAGTAAAGCCGCTGCTCCTTCACATCGAGAGGAGCCAGATGAGGTGGTTCGGGCATCTGG
>NC_084619.1:9549306-9764306 GCF_033978795.1 Nerophis ophidion
TAAAGTCAACTAAATCACAAAGGTGAGTTTTGTTGATGTTGACTGCCAGCTAATCGATGCTAACATGCTACGCTAATCGACGCTAACATGCTATTTACCGGCGGTGCTAAAGCAGACATGGCACAGAGATGTATGGATAACCTGCAGATGCATTTATAACTATATTACGTTTCCTTCCACCCACATTTAATGCGAAAAAACACTTACCAATCGACAGATTTAAGTTGCTCCAGTGTCAAGAGATGCGAAAGTCCTGATCGTTTGGTCCCCACATTTTACCGGCGATGCTAACGCAGCTATTCGCCCATGCTATGGCTATGAATAGCGTCAATAGCTATTCGCTCAATAGCTTCAGTTTCTTCTTCAATACTTTCATACTCCGACCATCCGTTTCAATACATGCGTAATCTGTTGAATCGCTTAAACCGCTGAAATCCGAGTCTGAATCCGAGCTAATGTCGCTATATCATGCTGTGCTATTCGCTATTGTTTGTTTACATTGGCAGCACTGTATGACTTCACAGGAAAATGGATAGTCGTATCGCAAATAGCGAAAATCAAGCACTTTAAAGCTTTTTTTAGGGCTATTCGGGGACCGGTAAAATTTGGAAAAAAAAAATAAAAAAATACAACAAGCCACTGGGAACTGATTTTTATTGTTTTTAACCCTTTTGAAATTGTGATAATGTTCCCCTTTAATATGTGATTGGGAGTTAGTGGTTCTGGACCAGTGGGATTATTTAGATATTCAACACTTAAGGGTCTTGCCATTGTCTCGTAAAGTATTGTTCTTAGACTAGTTGCATCGAGTCCGTTTGAGTACTTGTCAAGCATTGCTGTAAGTCTACTTCACACTGTTCGAATTTGGCGTTCCCAGATAACTCCCACGTGGCTTGCTGATGGAAGGTTCATCACAAATTCGCAACCATTGACTCTTTGTGGTAATTTCTTCAAAATAGCCAACTTTTGCTATGACAACTGCTTTGCACACTCTTGGCATTCTCTAGATGAGCTTCAAGGGGCAGTCTCCTGAAATGGTTTTCACTTCACAAGTTTACAAGTTTATTCACAATACCATATAACAATTACAATAGTGGTGAATATCATCATTTAAAGATATTGGTACGTGAAAGGATCCCCCAAATAAGCTAGAAGAAGCTTTTAACAGGGGGTCCGAAGGACAGTATATACATGGAAAGATTAAACATGGTAGCAAGCACAACAACAACAAAAAAAAACAACAATGCTATTTGATAAACACAAGATAATAGTACCAAAGCAAGCATACACATACATACATTCATTCAACCATACAAAACCCAACAGTATTCTACCCCACATGAGGCATTAAAGATATGTGGTTAATAGGTAAGTTTTCAGTTTCTTTTTGAAGTTGGAGAATGGATACAGCATCTTGAGGCTCTCATTAACTGGTTCCAAATCTTTGGTCCCCTGCATACAACACTGTGAGCGGTACAAGCCAGTAAACGATGTTTACCTGTTATCAGATCTAAGTTACGAGTGTTGTGGGCATGCTGGGGATGGTAGATAGGAACCAAGCTACAGAGCCTAAGATTCAGCCTGTAAATGACTTGATAGGTTAAACAAGCATTTTGATAAATGTTGAACTCTTGTCAGTCTTAAGAGATGATATTTATGAAATAGATGACGAGTGGGGGCATTAAACTTGGACCATGACAGGGCTCGTATGATTTTCTTTTGCATGGATTGTAATATGTGAAGGTAGGTAGGAAAGGTGTTACACCAGATGATATTACAGTAGTGTAGATGTGGTTCAAAGATAATAGTTTTGTACAAGGTAAGTAGAGCATAAAGAGGAAGATAATACGTACGTATAAAATACTACACGGTCTAGCTCCAGCCTATCTTGCCGATTATATATATATATATATATATATATATATAAATATATATATATATATATATATGTATATATATGTATGTATGTATATATGTATGTACATATATTTATGTATATATACGTGTGTGTATATATATATATATCAAGTACAGGCCAAAAGTTTGGACACACCTTCTCATCCAATACGTTTTCTTTATTCTCATGACTATTTACATTGTAGATATATTTATGTATATATACACGTGTATATATATATATATATATATATATCCATCCATCCATCCATCCATTTTCTACCGCTTATTCCCTTTCGGTGTCGCGGGGGGCGCTGGCGCCTATCTCAGCTACAATCGGGCGGAAGGCGGGGTACACCCTCGACAAGTCGCCACCTCATCGCAGGGCCAACACAGATAGACAGACAACATTCACACTCACATATATATATATATATATATATATATATATATATATATATATATATATATATATATATGTGTGTGTGTGTATATAGAATTATATATACTGTATAACTTTAATGTTAATACATTTTTTTGAATGTGTTAAAATAACTTTTTAAAATGGTATGCATTCAATGCCTTATTTTGAATTTTTTTCAATTATTTTAATTCTTCATAATATGATAATTTAGTCATACATTTCAAATGTAATATTGTTTCAGAATCAAAATTAATATAATTCATTACAATACTGACAATCTAAAATTAAAATTGGTATTAAAAAATACCAAAATAATAAGACAACATAATACTCTGCTGTGATATATAAGCAAATGTCATTAAAATGATAATAAAATATTCCTAAATTCACATTTTTATGAAATGTTTGCCCTCCAGACATGAAATTAACAAAGTGACAATAAACATGATTGTTTTACGTGCGGTAAAAACCTGAATCTTTTTCAACAAAGTGTTTTATTGGAGCAGTTAAATGTGATAACACGCTTTCAGTAGCCTTTCAAAGTGTCGGATTTTATTTGTATTCTTTATTAAAGCAGCGCAATATCCCCTGGTTAGTATACATTTAGCACCGTGTCAATACGGCAGTAGCTTTAATTTTATCGTCAAAAGAAGTGATACATCACGCGTGGCATAAACAATCTTGGATTGCAATTGGGCGATTGTGGAAATACAATTTGTTGCAGGAAAATCACTCCCCTTGAATCTTTTTGTTCAGGAAAATGAGGGCCCTTCCGCCACAGCTCCGCAAGCAATCGCTTTTGTCACTCAACAGATGAACAGACTCTTTAAATGCAAATAAGTACACGTACTGCACGTCTGCATGGAAATGGGAATAAATTGAGAAGGAGGGGGGGGGGGAAAGACGGCTTCATTCAATTCGAGATCCACTGTAATCCATAGCACTCTTAAAGTGCATGATACATACAGTAGTTTATCAACTCTTCTTTCTCTGGAGTACGTAAATCCAAACTATACCATATCTCTCTCATGAATAATCCCTGCCCTTAAGGCCGTATTTAGAGCGCAGAAAGCGGCAAGCGGAGGGAGGAGATATGTCGAGATTATGATGGCAGAGTTGGGGACCAAACAAGAAACGTGAACAGCTACAGCAAAGATTTGCCATGGCCATTAAGAGTCTTCCCGGGAAATGGTAATGAGTGCCAATTAAACATTCTGCTGTACCACTAAAAGACTGTATTTAGTGCATTCCGGAAAAACTTGCACAGTCGCTTAAGTGTGACCTATGGCTGGAATATTGCTGCTAATATCACAACCATAGCTCTCGCAGAGACTTTCCGTATATAAACTACTACCGGCTTTCTTTATGGAAACTAATTGAAGCTATCGCAATTTATTTTCTATATATTTTTTAATCCTGCTGAATGTCCTGGGGGGAGGGCGCAGTTTACTGTGAAGTTTGTTCTCCCGGGATGCAAACTCAATCAATCAATCAATGTTTATTTATATAGCCCCAAATCACAAATGTCTCAAAGGACTGCATTACGACTACAACATCCTCGGAAGAACCCACAAAAGGGCAAGGAAAACTCACACCCAGTGGGCAGGGAGAATTCACATCCAGTGGGACGCCAGTGACAATGCTGACTATGAGAAACCTTGGAGAGGACCTCAGATGTGGGCAACCCCCCCCCCCCCCTCTAGGGGACCGAAAGCAATGGATGTCGAGCGGGTCTAACATGATACTGTGAAAGTTCAATCCATAGTGGCTCCAACACAGCCGCGAGAGTTCAGTTCAAGCGGATCCAAGACAGCAGCGAGAGTCCCGTCCACAGGAAACCATCTCAAGCGGATCAGCAGTGTAGAGATGTCCCCAACCGATACAGGCGAGCGGTCCATCCTGGGTCCCGACGAGCGGTCCATCCTGGGTCTCGACTCTGGACAGCCAGTACTTCATCCATGGTCATCGGACCGGACCCCCTCCACAAGGGAGGGGGGGACATAGGAGAAAGAAAAGAAGCGGCAGATCAACTGGTCTAAAAAGGAGGTCTATTTAAAGGCTAGAGTATACAGATGAGTTTTAAGGTGAGACTTAAATGCTTCTACTGAGGTAGCATCTCGAACTGTTACCGGGAGGGCATTCCAGAGTACTGACCTTTCTGGACAAAGGTAGCAGGTAGGAACATATTTAATTATTCACTAACACTCAACAAAGTACAAAAAAACAGAAAACAACCCAAAGGTAAGCGGAAGAACCTTGAACATGAAACTATAGACCAGTGGTTCTCAAATGGGGGTACTTGTACCTCTGGGGGTACTTGAAGGTATGCCAAAAGGGTACATGAGATTTTTTTTTTTTAATATTCTAAAAATAGCAACAATTCAAAAATCCTTTATAAATATATTTATTGATTAATACTTCAAGAAAATATGAATGTAAGTTCATAAACTGTGAAAAAAAAATACAACAATGCAATATTCAGTGTTGACAGCTAGATTTTTTGTGGACATGTTCCATAAGTATTGATGTAAAATTTTGTAAAGACATGTCTAGAATTAAGTTCATGAATCCAGATGGATCTCTATTACAATCCCCAAAGAGGGCACTTTAAGTTGATGACTACTTCTATGTGTAGACATTTTTATTTATAATTGATCCGCTTGTTTATTTTTCAACAAGTTTTTAGTTATTTTTGTATCTTTTTTTTCAAATAGTTCAAAAAAGACCACAACAAATGAGCAATATTTTGCACTGTTATACAATTTAATAAATCAGAAACTGATGACATAGTGCTGTATTTTACTTCTTTATCCCTTTTTTTCCAACCAAAAATGTTTTGCTCTGATTAGGGGGTACTTGAATTAAAAAAAACAATGTTCACAGGGGGTACATCGCTGAAAAAAGGTTGACAACCACTGCTATAGACAATAAAACAACTAACCAAACTATGGCATAGAACAAACAAAACTCACTGCGGCATGAAACAAATAACTAGCAAGACTTGGAATCGGACATGGAACCAGCAGCGTGAATTAAGAAATGGCATGAAACGAGCATGGAACTGTGGCATGAAAAGAGCAATGACGACAGGACGACTAACTGGCAAAGACAGGCTTGAATAATAGTCTATTAATTAGAGCAGGTGCGTGTCCGAACACCAGCGGCAGGTGAAACGAATGCGTCGCCATGGTAACTAAACAAACAAGGGAGCGCAAACAGGAACTAAAAGAGTCCAAAACTAACAAAAAATAACAAAAACATAATCCAGACCACAGATCATGACAGTATTATAACTACGAGGTAGGTAAATAATAAAATGTTTCAGTAAAAACAACTTCAAACAAGTACAGTGCCAAATACAACCACTTTCTCGATTCTTTAAAAGGGACTTAAGTTCCCACAAAGGGATCAGTTCAAGGAGCCTCAGATCCTAATTAATTTCATGACTATTGTGCAGCAAATCTGATGGGTTTTTTTTTTGGTTTTTTTTACCAAGACTCTCGGACACAACACACAAAATATGTCCTGTGACTGAAAACTGTAGCACCTAGACTCTCGTCACATAAAATAGCATAAATATGTTGGAACTAGATATGCATATAATGGCTATTCCGATACTGTCCAACTCTTAATTACCGATACCGATATCAACCGATACCGATATATACAGTCGCGCAATTAAGACATTATTAACCCTAATTTTGTTGTGATGCCCCGCTGGATGCATTAAACAATGTAACAAGGTTTTCCAAAATAAATCAACTCAAGTTATGGAAAAAAAATGCCAACATGGCACTGCCATATTTATTATTGAAATCACACTCTTTTTTTTTCTTTAAATGCCTCAAAACAGCAGCTTGGAATTTGGGACATGCTCTCCCTGAGAGAGCAATGAGGAGGTTGAGGTGGGAGGGAGTAGCAAGGGGGTTGTATATTGTAGCGTCTCGGAAGAGTTAGTGCTGCAAGGTGTTCTGGGTATTTGTCCTGTTGTGTTTATGTTGTGTTACGGTGCAGATGTTCTCCCGAAATGTGTCTTGTCATTCTTTTTTGGTGTGGGTTCAGAGTTTGGCGCATATTTGTAACAGTGTTAAAGTTTTTTATACGGCCAGCCTCAGTGTGACCTGTATGGCTGTTGACCAAGTTTGACTTGGATTCACTTGTGTGTGTGAAAAAACGTAGATATTACGTGATTGGGCGGGCACGCAAAGGCAGTGCCTTTAAGGTTTATTGGCGCTCTGTAGATTTTATATAGCGCTTTTTCTATTATTAGACACTTAAAGCGTTCACAGAGAAGTGAGAACCCATCATTCATTCACACCTGATGGTGGTAAGCTACATTTGTAGCTAAAACTGGAAGCAAGGCTGCCAGTTTGCGCCTACGGCCCCTCCGACCACCACCTATCATCCATCCATCCATCCTTTTTCTACCGCTTATTCCCTCCGGGGTTGCGGGGGGAGCTGGAGCCAATCTCTGCTACAATGGGGCGGAAGGCGTGTACACCCTGGACATTCATCATTGTCCACCTCATTGCATTCATCATTCATTCACCAGTGTGAGCAGCACCGGGGGGAAAGGGTGAAGTGTCACCTGCCCAAGGACACAACGGCAGCGATTTGGATGTCAATAAGTGGGGAGCGAACCTGCAACTTATAGGATTCTGGCCCGGCCGCTCTGCCTACTACGCCACGCCATGGGGTGAGCATGGCCGGAGACAGGAGCAGACCCAACAAAGCAACCAAGAGAGCCGACTCGTCCCTCGCCTGTTTCAAACGGCCCTATTAGGGCAGCCATAATTGCGGTGTGGCCCTCAAAAAATACAAGTTTGACACCTCATGAATTGATTAACGTGGACCCCCGACTTTGTCATGTCTTTTGATCATGTTTTGTTTGGCTATGTTCTGTTTGGTTTTTGGACTCTTTTAGTTTCTGTTCACGCTCCATTGTTTCAGTTACCATGTCAACTCATTAGTTTCACCTGCCTCATTTGTTTGGACTCACGCGCCTGCGTTAGTCAAGACTTTATTATTTAAGCTTGTGGTTGCCAGGCAGTCGGCCTGGCGTCATCACTCCTGCTCACTTCCTGTCCTAAATACTCCTGGCATCGAATAACATTTTCATGCTCATTATTCATGCTTGATTCATGCTGCTCTGGTCTTGCCACTAAAGTTTTCTTTGTTATTCAAGCCACAGTTTAGTGCGTCGTTTAGTCCAGGTTTCATGTCCTAAGTTGTTTTTGCCTCCGCCTTGTGTGCGCCTTTTGTTTGGTACTTTTTGAGTAAAAGATTCAATCATGTATTTACCTTCACGCCATGTCCAATCCAGTTCTTTTTGCATCTCGGGAAGACAATCCACGCAGGAAACTGCACCATAGTCCTAATTTTGTCAGACTTAACCACTTAACCACTCAGTGGTGTCCGCCCTGAGATCGGTAGGTTGGGAGTTCAAACCCCGGCCGAGTCATACCAAAGACTATAAAAAAAAATGGGACCCATTGCCCCCCTGCTTGGCACTCAGCATCAAGGGTTGGAATTGGGGGTTAAATCACCATAAATGATTCCCGGGCGTGGCACCGCTGCTGCTCACTGCTCCCCTCACTTCCCAGGGGGTGATCAAGGGGATGGGTCAAATGCAGAGGACAAATTTCCCCACACCTAGTGTGTGTGTGAGACAATCATTGGTACTTTAACTTTAACTTAAACAAGTTGAAATGACTCACTCACATTCACACACTAGGGACTAAGCGGTAGAAAATGGATGGATGGATGGAAGTTGAAATGAGTGTGAATGTTGTCTGTCTATCTGTGTTGGCCCTGCGATGAAGTGGCGACTTGTCCAGGGTGTGCCCTGCCTTCCGCCCGATTGTAGCTGAGATAGGCGCCAGCGCCCCCCGCGACCCTGAAAGGGAATAAGCGGTAGAAAATGGATGGAAGTTGAAAAACTTATTTGGGTGTTACCATTTAATGGTCAATTGTACGGAATATGTACTGTACTGTGCAATAAGCTAATAACAGTTTCAATCAATCAATCAATCAATCAATCAATCCTTGCTTCTAGATACTGGATCTCCATTTTTCCACTGAGATACTGATTCTGGTTGCAATTTCCTGTCACAACAAAAACACTATGTGACGGTCTCGAGCCGTCGTCGTGAGGGTTCTCAGGACCACCAAGGAATTACATTCTGTCGAGCAGGTGTAGACTTATTTTATCTTGCAATATTTAAGTCTCTTGCCGGTATTCTTTGCAGTCTTCCCGTTTTTCTGCTCGCTCTTCCGCTCCAGCTTTTCGGCTGCATGCGTCGTCCTTCCTTGTGCTCTTTTCCTCTCGCGCTCACCATCGGTTTCCTTCTGGCTCCTTCTCTCTCTGTCT
Organism: Nerophis ophidion; assembly: GCF_033978795.1. NCBI lineage: Eukaryota > Metazoa > Chordata > Actinopteri > Syngnathiformes > Syngnathidae > Nerophis > Nerophis ophidion. Next base: position 9,557,997 of record NC_084619.1, read on the forward strand.
CTCCCCCCGGCGTTTACGGCCGCTGCCCTTTCATACAGTGCGAGAGGAGATTTAAATTGTGCCCAGCTAGGCGACCCACGCACCTAATAATATTGATTCAGGCGTGCCCCGCTTCGCTGCTTGATCGCAGTCCACGCCTCCTCGTCGCCATCTTGGGCCGGGCTCCAGCGTGCCCTGCCCCCGCTGTCCGACTGCCGGCCACACCTCCTTGCCGCCATCTTGCAGCAGGCTACGATGTGCCCTGCCTCGCCTCTCCACACACTAATAAAGTCCTGAAATACTGCCGAAGCAAAAACTTTTTAATCGAACCGAAAAAAGAATATTGTTTCCGTGTCAGCTACTTTGATTCTAATTGTGCACACATCTGCTGTATTTGCATTGTGTTTGCAGCCTTCTGTATTTAGCACAAAGAGAGTTGCCGCAGTGCAATTGCAATGAATTAGCTTTCGGATTCCTTTGAAGACATTTTTTTTTTTAAGTCTGAGCCCAGAACCTTTGATTGCTTCTGTGCAAAAGGGAGGGGTGTTCATCTCGGCGCACACGCTTGCAAAAAGGGAGCGAGACACTGAGCTACTTGTGATGTCAGCCATCAAAGAGGCACAGCCGAGTGCCTTTGCAACGGATGAGGTTTCATATTACCAAGCTTACGAGGCTCCCTCGTGTTGGCCCCGCGAGTGAGTCATTAAACAGGTCATTGGCTTGCAGGCTGGGGGGGTTAAATATTTCATTGTCCGGGCGCATAATTTGACAGTTCTATCAAAGCAGCTCTTTAGTCCAAACTAAAGAGAAACTACAGTAAGTACAGTTAGAAAGACAGCGGGGGTGTTTCGGTCCACTTAGACTTAGACTTAGACTTAGACTTAGACAACCTTTAATGATCCACAAGGGAAATTGTTCCACACAGTAGCTCAGTTACAATGATGGAAAGTGTAAGGAAAGAAAGGACAATGCAGGTATAAATAGACTAAATATAGCAGTAAAAAATATAACATATGTACTTTATTATATATACCGATATATGATAATATATTATGTCTATATCATATATACAATATATAAAAATGACCATGTACAAACCCCGTTCCATATGAGTTGGGAAATTGTGTTGGATGTAAATATAAACGGAATACAATGATTTGCAAATCCTTTTCAACCCATATTCAGTTGAATGCACTACAAAGACTAACTCATAAATGTATAATTTTTTTGCAAATACAAATTAACTTAGAATTTCAACACGTGGCAAAGTAGTTGGGAAAGGGCATGTTCACCACTGTGTTACATCACCATTTCTTTTAACAACACTCAATAAACGTTTGGGAACCGAGGAAACTAATTGTTGAAGCTTTGAAAGTCGATTTATTTCCCATTCTTGTTTTATGTAGAGCTTCAGTCGATCTCCGCTATCGTATTTTAGGCTTCATAATGCGCCACACATTTTTGATGGGAGACAAGTCTGGACTGCAGGCGGGCCAGGAAAGTACCCGCAGTCTTTTTTTTATGAAGCCACGCTGTTGTAACACATGTTGAATGTGGCTTGGCAATGTCTTGCTGAAATAAGCAGGGGCGTCCATGAAAAAGACGGCAGCAATATGTTTTTGTAAAACCTGGATGTACATTTCAGCATTATTTCAGCTCGTATATTGTAGCGTCTCAGAAGAGTTAGTGCTGCAAGGGGTTCTGGGTATTTGTTCTGTTGTGTTTATGTTGTGTTACGGTGCGGATGTTCTCCCGAAATGTGTTTTGTCAATCTTGTTTGGTGTGGGTTCACAGCGTGGCGCATATTTGTAACAGTGTTAAAGTTGTTCATACGGCCACCCTCAGTGTGACCTGTATGGCGGTTGACCAAGTATGCCTTGCTTTCATTTGTGTGTATGAAAAAACTTAGATATTATGTGATTGGGCGGGCACACAAAGGCAGTGCCTTTAAGGTTTGTTGGCGCTCTGTAGATTTTATATAGCGCCTTTTTCTATTATTAGGCACTTAAAGCGCTCACAGAGAAGTGGGAACCCATCATTCATTCACACCTGGTGGTGGTAAGCTACATTTGTAGCCACAGCTGCCCTTGGGTAGACTGACAGAAGTAAGGCTATCATCCATCCATCCATCCATCCATTTTCTATCGCTTATTCTCTTCTGGGTCATTGTATTCCGTTTATATTTACATCCAACACAACTCATATGGAAACGGGGTTTGTACAATATCACAGTTTATGTGACAACTGTATATGTGACAGGTGTCAGGTAATAGACAGATATCATCTATTACTGAATATACAGCTGGATGGAGTGCGGGATGAAGGAGTTCTCGAATCGAACATTGTGGGAACGAAGCTGAAGGAACCTTTTCCTTTTGCGGACGTTTTGCATGACATCACGGGTGAACTCTGACTATACGGAATTTATGGTGACACCAGTTGAGTTGGAAATGTACGAATCTCGCTGTGGAAGCGGTGCTTAGCAAGTACATGGAATGTTAATAAATACAAATAATATTCCGGGTTCAAGTGTTGGCAAACATTTTGAATGGATATCCATCCATCCATTTTCTACCGCTTATTCCCTTTTGGGGTCGCGGGGGGCGCTGGCGCCTATCTCAGCTACAATCGGGCGGAAGGCGGGGTACACCCTGGACAAGTCGCCACCTCATCGCAGGGCCATTTTGAATGGATATCCGAAAGATATAAAAGCCACCTTCAAAGGTTTTTAATGAATAACAGGCCAGAAGCTGAGATTTTATAGGGAGGCGGCTCAGAGTTCACATTCATGTTAAATAGTTGATGTGGTCTTAACCTTCATCTCGTGTTAGGGACCGACCCGTTTTAGTTTTTAAATGCATTTTAGTTTTTAAATGCATAAAAACACCACATACATTTATTTTTTTGCATCAAAGCTTTTTGACTTTGTCAGGAACCTCTTTGTCAACAAAATAAAACATTTTAATTTTTTTCACTAAATTATAAAATGCTCTGGTAGAAAGTATGCCCTTGGTGTTGTTAGGGTCGGTTTCGACCCACTTATAAAAATAAGATGATAAAGCAATGATAAGAGCCAAAACTGAACAGACTGACAGCCAGCTCCTCTCCCAATCATGTGAGCTTTAGTGGATTCTCATTTTACCTTGTTATCCTGTACAAAAACAAACAAAAGACGGACACTAAAAGTGTCACTTTTTGCCACTCTGATTTTGTTTTTTTATTAAATTTTGGAACTAGTAATCTATTTCTCTTGGTTTCATTTGCTTGATTGGTTGTTGGTTGTTGTTTGTTTGATGTTGGATTTCTGTTGCTGAAAAAAATACGTTTTAGCCTTTTTCTTGAAGTAAATATATATGGGTCGAAATTGACCCGTAACACCATAGATGTTACTATAGTTAAAATTCTTAAAATGAAAAAATAAATAAAACACATTTATTTAAGAGATGTGTTCTAATACCCCTTAGTAATAGTTAGGTAACACAACAACCTTTTTTTTATTTATATGATTCTCTTGAGGTTCGTTTTACCATTTTTAAAAATTGAAATCGAGGGGTATGCTGACAAAAAAAAGGCCCAATGGCCCAAACCAAAAATATTAAAACCAATATTTTCAAGGATAAGGAAGCCTAACGAGGTAACCAAGAGATGAGAAACAAATTGGATGATAGATAATAGTTTTTAGTGTATTTTACAGCTGATTTAAGACATGGGTCAAAACCGACCCGTTAACATAAGAGATGGTAACAGAAAGCTAACACAAGAGGAAGGTTAAAAAGAGGATCGGCTTAGGGTTGACTCTGGCTTCTGGCGCCTCCATTTGGCTTCCGGCTAATCCTTATCTATCTTTTTTTTCCATTGCTGTGTCTAATTTGAGTTTCATGCTGGTTTTATTCGCGTTATCATGCCCATATCTTATCCCTAATTAAACTCCTGCACCGCCAGCTTCAAGTTTGAACATATCGGAATGGAAACCCTTTTTTGGTGTCGAAATGCCAGCACCATAATGCTGACTTTTCATTATAAGAACAGACCACTGAATATACAGGTGGAACACCAACATTTGAATATGACAATCATTATTATATTAGTATGTTTAACCTCTTAAGGCCCAAGCTGTCTGTTTACATGTTTTTTTTTTTATTTCTCTTTGCTATTTGGGCTTTTTGGACCCTAATTAGAATGAAAAACTAAGAATCAACTTTTTATATGATGTTCTAAGTCCATAAGTAACAAACGTGTACTTCATGTTTATCCATCCATCCATTTTTCTACCGCTTGTCCCTTTTGGGGTCGCGGGAGGTCGCTGGAGTCTATCTCAGCTGCATTCGGGCGGAAGTCGGTGTACACCCTGGACAAGTCAGGGCACTTCATGTTTAGTAACATGCTAATTCTTATTGTCATGATCCACGACTTGGATCATGTCATATTCTGGTTTTGGTTCGGTTTTGTATCTCGTCTTGTTATGTGACTCCCTTAGTTCCTGGTGGCACTTCCTGTTTTGTTCCGTTTCTATAGCTACCCATTTGTGTCACCTGCCTTGTTTTTCACACGCACCTGATTGTTGATTATCCCTTCTATTTAAGCCCGCCTTTGTTTGCCATTCGTTCTCGGACTCTAATTTGCTTTCCATGCAGCAGGTGACGTCGCTATCCCGCATTGTGGTAAAAGACTTTTTGTATTCATTAGCTTCCACGCAATTCCTCTGTTTGTTTCCCTAGCTTACATGCTAGCGCCTTTAGTTCCTTCTAGCTCCCATGCTAGTTCTGTTTGTTTTGTCTTTAGTGTCTTGTGCAAGTGTTTTCTGTTCGTAGCCTGTTTTTGTAGTGTTAAATAAATCATCATCCTTACCTTCCATCTCCGCTGCACCCACGAGAGAACGCAACTACGCCGCGATGCCAGCAAAGCGTCACACTTATTTTTACAATTTTTTTTACAAATTCCATTGTATGTTATACTCTTCTGACACCACCAGATGGCAGTATAAGTGTCCACATAAGCGGCCATAAGACCCCAATTCAGTAGTGTACACAATTTTGGAAAAAAAGAGCTAAAAGGTGCTGTCCACGCATGTGGCCACGAAGTCCTGACACACTAGGAATTTGACTTGGTAGGCTGTGATCACCTCTTCAATATAAAATAAAAAAATTTGAAAAATTAACAAAATATAAACAAGTACTAAAATAAACAATATGTGCAAGGCAAATGATAGTGCAGTGGTGAACACGGGTTGGTACATTTACTAGTGACGGATTAGTTCCAGAGTTCATCAGATTGATGGCCTGTGGGAAGAAACTGTTCTAATGACGAGTAATTTTGGCGTACAGGGATGTGTAACACATGCCGCAGGGGAAGAGTTGAAAAAGTTTGTGACCAGGGTGTGAAGGGGTCTGCACTGACTCAATCTATTATTAGTATTAGTCCTGGATGCAGGGAACTTTGTCGACACCTGTCAGAATAATTATGTATATATTATCACTTTAACTTTAGTATGCTTAAAGTCTGTTGTTTTAGTTATTAGCTATTGTGCTCAAGTTAGACTTGTTCTAATCTATGCAAGGACAAAACTTCTTGTCTGAGTGGTGGCCTCAGCCACAGATAATATCTTTGTTTTAGCCCGCTAACAGCTAAGGACTTCAAGGACCTCAACGAAGAAAATATGATCGCACGCAGACGAAGCAGAGACTTCAAGGACCTCGACGAAGATAGGATGACAACACGCAGACGAAGCGTACTGTGCGTCCTGGACCTGCTTTGCATAATATATGTGACCACTCCTTTTAGAGGCGGCCTCAGTGATGTTGACTATGGAACTCTGAATAAAAATAGGGACGCGGGAGCTAAACCTTAGTGTCATGCCTGTAAGTTTATGTTTTGGTTTTGGTCAGGTTATGTTTAGTTTTTGGGACATTTTAGTTTTGTCTTTTCACTTCCTGGTTTGTTTTGTTACCATAGCTACTCATAAGTTTACCCTTGTCAGGCCCCGATCATCAGCCTCTCGCACCTGTTTCTCATTACCACTGCTACTATTTAAGGATTTTACTTTCTGTTCATCAGTCTGGGATTTTCACACTCGCACACACGCTACCCATGCTGCACCTCCTTCATAGTTCCATGCCGTGTAAGTTTTTGTATTTATGCCATTGTGCTAGTTTTGTTTATAGTTTATTATTTATTATTCATGCCAATCGAGCAAGTGTTTTTGTTTCATGTTTGTAGTTCGCAGCATTTATGCTAGTCTACCATGAATTGATTAACGTGGACCCCAACTTAAACAAGTTGAAAAACTTATTCGGGTGTTACCATTTAGTGGTCAATTGTACGGAATATGTACTGAACTGTGCAATCTACTGATAAAAGTATCAATCAATCTTTTGTTTATTCATAGCCAAGTGTCTGTACCTCCTTGTGAGCGCCCTTAGTTTGATTATTTTTGATTATAGTGTTTAAATAAACAACCATGTACTCACGTCCACGCCGCCCGCACTCATGCTGATTCTTATCTGCATCGAGGAAACAATCCACGTCCAAGCCTTGTTGTGACACTTAGAGCATAGGGCGAGAAAGTCTGCAGCGCCGTACGTTCTCCTCATGAGCTAAATTGAACTCTGTCTCTGCATGGTTCCTTGCTTCTTGTCTGTTTAATAGATGTCATCAGTGTTTGAACCTGACACACCGATAAACTTTTCTGCAGTCCGAATTGTCCGTTGCTGTTCCCAAATATCCTGTTCACCTGTGGGATGTTGCAAATAAGTGTTTGATGAGCATTCCTAAATTTTCTCAGTCTTTTTTTCAAACATGTTGCGAAACAAAACACAGGTTTCCAGTTCGAACGCTAGGTATCTTGTCTTTGCAGTCTATTCAACTGAATATAGGTTGACAAAGATTTGCAAATCAATGTATTCTGTTTTTATTTACAATTTACGTGCCGACTTTACTGGTTTTGGGTTTTGTACATACTGTATTTCTACAAAAAAGATTGGACGGATTGAGGATTGTATAACTTGAGGTGCATTCCACTTAACAGCTACAATATGTAGTACTCAAAGATAGAGTTGGGTTGATTATGATTACGATTCAGGAGCAACGATTCAATTAAAAATCAATTATTGAAGCATCTTTAATTTTTTTAGATTATTTTTACTACTAAGATAATGGATAGCTTCAGACCTTGATGATAACCATAGGAGCCAAAACTATTACTTTTCAGTAGAATATGAGCAACACAATGAATTGAGAAGCTTCTCAACATAAATTGTACCCAGCTTTCGGTTCCTGCCGGTTCCGAAAGTGTTCCTAATGCTGCAATAAAATGACATTCTCAGCGACAAGCAGTCTGTTCCGCTGGGATTTAAGTCAATTAAAATTGCAAACACGCAACACGTGACCGTCTCTTCTTATCGCCTTGCATCTTTCTCCCACTTTCATTAATTCCTCCGCGATCCGTCTCTTCATCGTTCTGCTTTGTCGGTCATGCTTTTCCACAATTCCCACCCAACGGATCGACGCCATTAATTAGCCCTCCGCTCACGTCTCGCTTGGCATATTCACAAGTGACATAGATATGCGGAAGATAAGCACGCCGTCCTGCTGTCAGTCTATCTTTTCATTTGGTTTAAACGTTAAATGTCGAGCGAAACTCAAGGTTTTTCAGACCGCAAATGATCCTGGTCCGTGGTCCATCACTAGGATTTTCATTGTCCGATCTGTTTCATTTAGTTTTCCTGCATAGTTGACGTATCGGACGTTAATCTTTACATTGAGCTAATGGTTTCCCCCACAAATCAACAGATGTCGTTTTTCGACTTTTTCCACCTTAAAGGTGAACATTATCACAATTTCAAAAGGGTTAAAAACAATAAAAATCAGTTCCCAGTGGCTTGTTGTATTTTTTGAAGTTTTTTTCAAAATTTTACCGGTCCCGGAATATCCCTAAATAAAGCTTTAAAGTGCCTTATTTTCGGCTCTCTGCGAAGACACTGGCCATTTCCCTGTGACGTCACACAGTGCTGCCAATGTAAACAAACAATGGGAATACCACAGCAAGATATAGCGACATTAGCTCGGATTCAAACTCGGATTTCAGCAATTCAACAGATTACGCATGTATTGAAACGGATGGTTGGAGTATGAAAGTGCTGAAGAAGAAACTGAAGCTATTGAGCGAATAGCTATTGACGCTATTCATACCCATAACATGGCCGAATAGCTGCGTTAGCATCGCCGGTAAAATGTGCGGACCAAACGATCAGGACTTTCCCATCTTTTGACACTGGAGCAACTTAAATCCGTCGATTGGTAAGTGTTTGTTTCGCATTAAATGTGGGTGGAAGGAAACGTAATATAGTTGCAAATGCATCTGCAGGATATCCATACATCTCTGTGCCATGTCTGCTTTAGCACCGCCGGTAAATAGCATGTTAGCATCGATTAGTGTAGCATGTTAGCATCGATTAGTTGGCAGTCAACATCAACAAAACTCACCCTTGTGATTTCGTTGACTATCGTTGCAAATGCATTTGCAAGTTATCCATACATTTCTGTGCCATGTCTGCTTTAGCACCGCCGGTAAATAGCATGTTAGCATCGATTAGTGTAGCATGTTAGCATCGATTAGTTGGCAGTCAACATCAACAAAACTCACCTTTGTGATTTCGTTGACTATCGTTGCAAATGCATCTGCAGGTTATCCATACATCTCTGTGCCATGTCTGCTTTAGCACCGCCGGTAAATAGCATGTTAGCATCGATTAGCTGGCAGTCAACATCAACAAAACTCACCTTTGTGATTTCGTTGACTATCGTTGCAAATGCATTTGCAGGTTATCCATCTTCATTCAATGGGGGTCTGGCGGCAGACACTTTCGCATCTTCGGGCCAGTGGTGCAACTTGAATCCCTCCCTGTTAGTGTTGTTAAACCCTCCGACAACACACCGTCGAGGAATGATGTCTCCAAGGTTCCAAAAAATAGTCAAAAAAACGGAAAATAACAGAGCTGAGACCCGGTGTTTGTAATGTGTTGAAAAGGAAAATGGTGGGTGTGTTACCTCGGCGACGTCACATTCTGACGTCATTGCCTCCAGCGCGATAAACAGAAAGGCGTTTAATTCGCCAAAATTCACCCGTTTAGAGTTCGGAAATCGGTTAAAAAAATAGATGTTCTTTTTTCTGCACCATCAAGGTATATATTGACGCTTACATAGGTCTGGTGATAATGTTCCCCATTAAAGAAAATGGTAAAAACACTCGAAGAAATAAACATGGAAAAGCTTGGATGGTTCAGTGAAGTCCTTAGATCGGCCCCGCCGGGGTCTGCTTTGGGTCTGGCAGAGGGCCAAAATGACAATCAAATGACAATCCAGGGGTAGTAAAAGTTGTCACAAGGTTTCCTTAGGTGAACCTGCAAAAGGATTAATAGCGCTGCCAGAGGGGAGCAGTGAGGCAGGGATCATTTCCGAGCGAACCGGGGCACGGACTGCATGGTGTGCGCCTCCCAAAAGTCCAGTGTTTTTCAACCACTAGTGTGCCGTGGGAGATGATCTAATTCCACTGATGTGGGTTAAAAATATTTTTTTTGCAAACCAGTAATTCTAGCCTGCAAATGATGTGTTGTTGTTGAGTGTCGGTGGGGTCTAGAGCTCGGCAGAGTAACCGTGTAAAACTCTTCCATATCAGTAGGTTGAAGCAGGTAGCTAATTGCTTTGTAGATGTGGGAAACAGTGGGAGGCAGGGTGCAGGTAAAAAGTGAAGTGAATTATATTTATATAGCGCTTTTCTCTAGTGACTCAAAGCGCTTTACATAGTGAAACCCAATATCTAGGTTACATTTAAACCAGTGTGGGTGGCACTGGGAGCAGGTGGGTAAAGTGTCTTGCCCAAGGACACAACGGCAGTGACTAGGATGGCGGAAGCGGGAATCGAACCTGCAACCCTCGAGTTGCTGGCACGGGCACTCTACCAACCGAGCTATGCCGCCCCACAAAGGTGTCTAATGCTTAAACCAAAAATATACAAAAGGCGAGTGCCCCTAGAAAGGGTATTGAAGCTTAGGGAAGGCTATGCAGAACGAAACAAAAAAAGAACTGAATGCTGGACGACAGCAAAGACTTACTGTTGGTACAAAATGCGGCTGCTAGACTTTTGACAAGAACAAGAAAGTTTGATCACATTACGCCTGTACTGGCTCACCTGCACTGGCTTCCTGTGCACTTAAGATGTGACTTTAAGGTTTTACTACTTACGTATAAAATACTACACGGTCTAGCTCCATCCTATCTTGCCGATTGTATTGTACCATATGTCCCGGCAAGAAATCTGCGTTCAAAGGACTCCGGCTTATTAGTGATTCCCAAAGCCCAAAAAAAGTCTGCGGGCTATAGAGCGTTTTCCGTTCGGGCTCCAGTACTCTGTTCGAGATGCCACCTCAGTAGAAGCATTTAAGTCTCACCTTAAAACTCATTTGTATACTCTAGCCTTTAAATAGACTCCCTTTTTAGACCAGTTGATCTGCCGTTTCTTTTCTTTTTCTTCTATGTCCCACTCTCCCTTGTGGAGGGGGTCCGGTCCGATCCGGTGGCCATGTACTGCTTGCCTGTGTATCGGCTGGGGACATCTCTGCGCTGCTGATCCGCCTCCGCTTGGGATGGTTTCCTGCTGGCTCCGCTATGAACGGGACTCTCGCTGCTGTGTTGGATCCGCTTTGGACTGGACTCTCGCGACTGTGTTGGATCCATTATGGATTGAACTTTCACAGTATCATGTTAGACCCGCTCGACATCCATTGCTTTCCTCCTCTCCAAGGTTCTCATAGTCATCATAGTCACCGACGTCCCACTGGGTGTGAGTTTTTCCTTGCCCTTATGTGGGCCTACCGAGGATGTCGTAGTGGGTTGTGCAGCCCTTTGAGACACTAGTGATTTAGGGCTATATAAGTAAACATTGATTGATTGATTGATTGATACTGTGGAGCAAAGATGACGTCCACAATGTACATCCAAACATGACATGACTATCAACAATGTCCCCACAAAGAAGGATACAAACAACATAAGTATTCTTGATTGCTAAAACAAAGTAGATGCGGGAAATCCTACTGTGCAATACGTCCGACACCGATTGTTATTTATTACTTCGGTACTCTTGTCTTGTTCTGTATATTGTACAGTATTTTGTATTTCTACAGTGTTTTGTATATTGTACAGGATTGCTTGTTATTTTTATTGGATAGTAGTCTGTTTATTACAATTGTTAGTTTTTCCTTTATTACCTCTTGTGTTATTTGTTTTACTCCAGATTTGTTCCCACAACCGCACCTTAAGTTGGAGTCTTTAATCTTGTTAAATGCAAATATAACGACAATAAAGTCTATTTGATTCTAATCTATTCTAAATATCGGTCAAAGGAAGACATGAAACTGCTACAGGAAAATACCAAAAACGAGAGAAAAAGCCAGCAAAATAGGAGCGCAAGGCAACAGGAAAACAGCAAAAAAGTCCAAATAAGTCAGGGTTTGATGTGACAGGTGGTGACAGTACACCTACTTTGAGACAAGAGCTATAGTGATACATAGTTGGTTATGCTTTAAAGTCATATCCAACAATTGCGACAACATTTTTTACTGTCAACTGAGTTTTGTTTTTTAATGATTTCTGCTGGTGGTGTGCATTTGTGTTTTTTCAACGCAAAAAATGTGCCTCGGCTCAAAAAAGGTTGAAAAACCCTGCAATAGTCAAAGAGACACTCCTACATAGGAGTCCACTATTCTAAAACACTTCTAGATAAAGCAGTAATTCTCTAAATTATGATAAAACTCAATCATTAAATCAATCAATCAATGTTTATTCATATAGCCCTAAATCACAAGTGTCTCAAAGGGCTGCACAAGCCACAACGACATCCTCGGGTCAGATCCCACATAAGGGGAAGGAAAAACTCACAACCCAGTGGGACAATGAGAAACCTTGGAGAGGACCGCAGCTGCGGGGCCGACCGGTTGCAATGGACGTCGAGTGGATCTAGCATAATATTGTGAGAGTCCAGTCCATAGTGGATCCAACATAATAGTCAGAGTCCAGTCCATAGTGGGGCCAGCTGGAGACCATCCTCAGCGGAGACAGGTCAGCAGCGCAGAGATGTCCCCAACCGCTGCACAGGCGAGCGGTCCACCCCGGGTCCTGACCTTGGACAGCCGGCACTTCATCCGTGGCCTCCACCAGGGGGAGGGGGGCTGAGCAGAAAAGAAAAGAAACGGCAGATCAACTGGTCTAAAAGGGGGGGTTATTTAAAGGCTAGAGCATACAAATGAGTTTTAAGATGGGACTCAAATGCTTTTACTAGTTGTATGCAGGCGCCATTTACTGGTATGCCAACTCATCACTTGATTAAATATTCAAACACAGTGTTACTATTCAAACTGTGCGTGATGTTACAGTGGCCAAAAATATTAACCTCTGCCTTGTTTGCGATAAATATTTAGGCCTACTCCATCCATCCATCCATCCATCATCTTCCGCTTATCTGAGGTTGGGTCGCGGGGGCAGCAGCCTAAGCAGGAAAGCCCAGACTTCCCTCTACCCAGCCACTTCGTCCAGCTCTTCCTGGGGGATCCCGGGGCGTTCCCAGGCCAGCCGGGAGACATAGTCTTCCCAATGTGTCCTGGGTCTTACCCGTGGCCTCCTACCGGTTGGACGTGCCCTAAACACCTCCCTAGGGAGGCGTTCGGGTGGCATCCTGACCAGATACCCAAGCCACCTCATCTGACTCCTCTCGATGTGGAGGAGCAGCGGCTTTACTTTGAGTTCCTCCCGGATGGCAGAGCTTCTCACCCTATCTCTAAGGGAGAGCCCCAAACTCATTTTGGCCGCTTGTACCCGTGATCTTATCCTTTCGGTCATGACCCAAAGCTCATGACCATAGGTGAGGATGGGAACGTAGATCGACCGGTAAATTGAGAGCTTTGCCTTCCGGCTCAGCTCCTTCTTCACCACAACGGATCGATACAGAGTCCGCATTACTGAAGACGCCGCACCGATCCGCCTGTCGATCTCACGATCCACTCTTCCCCCACTCGTGAACAAAACTCCAAGGTACTTGAACTCCTCCACTTGGGGCAGGGTCTCCTCCCCAACCCGGAGATGGCACTCCACCCTTTTCCGGGCGAGAACCATGGACTCGGACTTGGAGGTGCTGATTCTCATTCCGGTCGCTTAACACCCGGCTGCGAACCGATCCAGTGAGAGCTGAAGATCCCGGCCAGATGAAGCCATCAGGACCACATCATCTGCAAAAACCAAACTGGAACCCCTCAACGCCTTGACTGCGCCTAGAAATTCTGTCCATAAAAGTTATAAACAGAATCGGTGACAAAGGACAGCCTTGGCGGAGTCCAACCCTCACTGGAAACGTGTCCGACTTACTGCCAGCAATGCGGACCAAGCTCCGACACCGATATTTAGGCCTACTGCGCTACTGTATTTCAATGTTGGTCATTATGGTGGTACTTGGAGAGTGTGTTTTCTGAGGTGGTAAAACATTTAAGAACCAATGCTTTAGAAATGAAGCTTGGAGTCAAAGTACAGCTTGAATCGTATGGTATTGTTGACATATTAGCCAATACCAGCGTCAAATCGTTTTTTGTTTTTTTAATGGTTCCGGTGCTTTAGAGGTGCCCTAACTCAATGGTCCCCAACCACCAGGCCGCGGACCGATTGGTACCGGGGCTGCACAAGAAATTAAAAAATAAATGAAGAATTAAAAAAAATATGTATATATTATTAAATCAACATAAAAAACACAATATATACATTAAATATCAATATGGATCAATGCAGTCTGCAGGATTACAGTCCATAAGCACACATGATTGTATTTCTTTATGAAATGTGGGTGGAGGGAAAGGTTCGATGCAAATATAGCTACAAACGAGGCATAATGATGCAATATGTACATACAGCTAGCCTAAATAGCATGTTAGCATCGATTAGCTTGCAGTCATGCCGTGACCAAATATGTCTGATTAGCACATAAGTCAATAACATCAACAAAACTCACCTTTGTGATTTCTTTAACTTTATGGTTGGAAATGCGTCTGCGTTGAGTGTCGCAGGATATCCATAGATTCTTGCCATCTCTGTCGTACCATAGCTGTCGTCGGTAAAAATATGCGTCCAATTTCTTGCCACTTTTGACCACTGGTGCAACTTGAATCCGTCGATTGGTAAGGGTTTGTTTGGCATTAAATGTGGGTGGAGGGAAAGGCTGGATGAAAATTTAGCTACAAACGAGGCATAATGATGCAATATGTACATACAGCTAGCCTAAATAGCATGTTAGCATCGATTAGCTTGCAGTCATGCCGTGACCAAATATTTCTGATTAGCACATAAGTCAATAACATCAACAAAACTCACCTTTGTGATTTCTTTAACTTTATGGTTGGAAATGCATCTGCTTTGAGTGTCGCAGGATATCCATAGATTCTTGCCATCTCTGTCGTACCATAGCTGTCGTCGGTAAAATGTACGTCCAATTTCTTGCCACCTTTGACCACTGGTGCAACTTGAATCTGTCGATTGGTAAGTGTTTGTTTGGCATTAAATGTGGGTGGAGGGAAAGGCTGGATGCAAATTTAGCTACAAATGATTCATAATGATGCAATATGTACATACAGCTAGCCTAAATAGCATGTTAGCATCGATTGGCTTGCAGTCATGCCGTGACCAAATATGTCTGATTAGCACATAAGTCAATAACATCAACAAAACTCACCTTTGTGATTTCTTTGACTTTATCGTTGGAAATGCATCTGCTTTGAGTGTCGCAGGATATCCACAAATTTTTGCCATCTCTGTCCTAGCATTGCTGTCGTCAGTAAAATGTGCGTCCAATTTCTTGGCACTTTCGCATCCTTTGGCCACTGGTGCAACTTGAATCTGTCGATTGGTAAGCGTTTGTTTGGCATTAAATGTGGGTGGAGGGAAAGGCTGGATGCAAATTTAGCTACAAACGAGGCATAATGATGCAATATGTACATACAGCTAGCCTAAATAGCATGTTAGCATCGATTAGCTTGCAGTCATGCCGTGACCAAATATGTCTGATTAGCACATAAGTCAATAACAACAACAAAACTCACCTTTGTGATTTCTTTGACTTTATCGTTGGAAATGCATCTGCTTTGAGTGTCGCAGGATATCCACAAATTCTTGCCATCTCTGTCATAGCATTGCTGTCGTCGGTAAAATGTGCGTCCAATTTCTTGCCACTTTCGCATCCTTTGGCCACTGGTGCAACTTGAATCCGTCGATTGGTAAGTGTTTGTTTGGCATTAAATGTGGGTGGAGGGAAAGGCTGGATGCAAATATAACTACAAACGAGGCATAATGATGCAATATGTACATACAGCTAGCCTAAATAGCATGTTAGCATCGATTGGTTTGCAGTCATGCCGTGACCAAATATGTCTGATTAGCACATAAGTCAATAACATCAACAAAACTCACCTTTGTGATTTCTTTGACTTTATCGTTGGAAATGCATCTGCTTTGAGTGTCGCAGGATATCCACAAATTCTTGCCATCTCTGTCATAGCATTGCTGTCGTCGGTAAAATGTGCGTCCAATTTCTTGCCACTTTCGCATCCTTTGGCCACTGGTGCAACTTGAATCTGTCAATTGGTAAGTGTTTGTTTGGCATTAAATGTGGGTGGAGGGAAAGGCTGGATGCAAATTTAGCTACAAATGAGGCATAATGATGCAATATGTACATAGGGCTAGCCTAAATAGCATGTTAGCATCGATTGGTTTGCAGTCATGCCGTGACCAAATATGTCTGATTAGCACATAAGTCAATAACATCAACAATACTCACCTTTGTGATTTCTTTAACTTTATGGTTGGAAATGTGTTTGCGTTGAGTGTCGCAGGATATCCTTAGATTCTTGCCATCTCTGTCGTACCATAGCTGTCGTCGGTAAAAATGTGTGTCCAATTTCTTGCCACTTTCGCATCCTTTGGCCACTGGTGCAACTTGAATCTGTCGATTGGTAAGTGTTTGTTTGGCATTAAATGTGGGTGGAGGGAAAGGCTGGATGCAAATTTAGCTACAAACGAGGCATAATGATGCAGTATGTACATACAGCTAGCCTAAATAGCATGTTAGCATCGATTAGCTTGCAGTCATGCCGTGACCAAATATGTCTGATTGGCACATAAGTCAATAACATCAACAAAACTCACCTTTGTGATTTCTTTAACTTTATGGTTGGAAATGCATCTGCTTTGAGTGTCGCAGGATATCCACAAATTCTTGCCATCTCTGTCATAGCATTGCTGTCGTCGGTAAAATGTGCATCCAATTTCTTGCCACTTTCGCATCCTTTGGCCACTGGTGCAACTTGAATCCGTCGATTGGTAAGTGTTTGTTTGGCATTAAATGTGGGTGGAGGGAAAGGCTGGATGCAAATTTAGCTACAAACGAGGCATAATGATGCAATATGTACATACAGCTAGCCTAAATAGCATGTTAGCATCGATTGGTTTGCAGTCATGCCGTGACCAAATATGTCTGATTAGCACATAAGTCAATAACATCAACAAAACTCACCTTTGTGATTTCTTTGACTTTATCGTTGGAAATGCATCTGCTTTGGGTGTCGCAGGATATCCACAAATTCTTGCCATCTCTGTCATAGCATTGCTGTCGTCGGTAAAATGTGCGTCCAATTTCTTGCGACTTTCGCATCCTTTGGCCACTGGTGCAACTTGAATCTGTCAATTGGTAAGTGTTTGTTTGGCATTAAATGTGGGTGGAGGGAAAGGCTGGGTGCAAATATAACTACAAACGAGGCATAATGATGCAATATGTACATACAGCTAGCCTAAATAGCATGTTAGCATCGATTAGCTTGCAGTCATGCCGTGACCAAATATGTCTGATTAGCACATAAGTCAATAACATCAACAAAACTCACCTTTGTGATTTCGTTGACTTTATCATTGGAAATGCATCTGCTTTGAGTGTCGCAGGATATCCACAAATTCTTGCCATCTTTGTCATAGCATTGCTGTCGTCGGTAAAATGTGCGTCCAATTTCTTGCCACTTTCGCATCCTTTGGCCACTGGTGCAACTTGAATCCGTCGATTGGTAAGTGTTTGTTTGGCATTAAATGTGGATGGAGGGAAAGGCTGGACGCAAATTTAGTTACAAACGAGGCATAATGATGCAATATGTACATACAGCTAGCCTAAATAGCATGTTAGCATCGATTAGCTTGCAGTCATGCCGCGACCAAATATGTCTGATTAGCACATAAGTCAATAACATCAACAAAACTCACCTTTGTTTTTCTTTCTCTTTATGGTTGGAAATGCATCTGCTTTGAGTGTCGCAGGATATCCATAGATTCTTGCCATCTCTGTCGTACCATAGCTGTCATCGGTAAAAATGTGCGTCCAATTTCTTGCCACTTTTGACCACTGGTGCAACTTGAATCCGTCCCTGTTAGTGTTGTTACACCCTCCGACAACACACCGACGAGGCATGATGTCTTCAAGGTACCGGAAAACAGTTGAAAAATCGGAAAATAACAGAGATGATTTGACTTGCTGCGTGTAATGTTTTTGAGAAAATGGCGGATTGCTTCACGTTTTTACGTCATGTTGTGACGTCATTGCTCCGACAGTGAACAATTTAAAAGGCTTTTACATCGCCAAATTCACCCTTTTAGAGTTCGGAAATCAGTTAAAAAAACTATTTGGTCTTTTTTCTGCAACATCAAGGTATATATTGACGCTTATATAGGTCTGGTGATAATGTTCCCCTTTAAATGTCAGGGGCCCTCGACCAAAGTAGAGATTGCCTAAAATTGTCTCCATTGTGCATAGCTTATCTGTGACTTCTTTTTTCTTTCCATACGGAGCATTTTTCAGCAAAAGCTGATAATAAAGTCGGTAGCACAAAAGTATCCGCGATAGAGATGCGCGGTTTGCGGTCACAACCACGGAGTCCGCGGATAAACCGCAGGTCGGGCGGGTGACATGACGAAAAATTTGATTGTAAATAGATTCGGGCGGGTGGCGGTTGAACCACTTGGAAATATTTGATATACATAGTTCAGGAATCGGCAACCTTTACTACTCAAAGGGCCATTTTTGACCCGTGTCACTAAGTAAAGAATACAACAGGAGCCGCAAACATTCTCGCGAATATCTGCTGGTGGTCACCTAGTTATCAAGAATTAGGGCGTGCTATGAATCTTTTCCCTTTGACGTCTTCTACAACATGTAGAAACTGCGTGCCAGTCCAGCAACACGTTAAATGTGGCTTCCACACGACTGAGAGGCATCCTGGGTGACACAGAGTACACTGATGGTTGTGATAAAAACAATTTTAACACTCTTACTAATATGCGCCACGCTGTGAAGCCACACCAAACAAGAATGACAAAACACATTTCGGGAGAACATCCTCACAGTAACACAACATAAACGCAACACAACAAATACCCAGAATCCTTTTTCATCCATGACTCTTCCTGACTATTTTATACACCCCACCCCTCCGTGCGTAGGTAAGGTGGGCGGGGTTGGGGGCGCGGGGGTGTAAAATATATTCAGGAAGAGTCATGGATGCAAAGGATCCTGGGTATTTGTTGTGTTGCATTTATGTTGTGTTACTGTGAGGATGTTCTCCCGAAATGTGTTTGTCATTCTTGTTTGGTGTGGCTTCACAGCTTGTCGCATATTAGTAAGAGTGTTAAAATTGTTTATATCACATCCATCAGTGTACTCTGTGTCACCCAGTATGCCTTTCAATCTTGTACATGTTGCTGGACTGGCGGTTTGTCCATGTTGTTGAAGGTGTCAAAGGCAATGGCTTCATAGCACTCCCTTATTCTCGTTACCTGGATAAGCACCAGCAAACAGTCGCGAGAATGTTTGCGGCTCCCATTGTCTTCTATGCTCTGTGAAACGGGTCAAACTAGATCTATGAGTGGTAAAGGCTGCTGACCCCTGATATATAATAACGGGCGGGTGGCGGACGGTTGCGGTGTTGATAAAATGTTGGTTCGGGTGGATGTCGACCTTAGTGATGCGGTTGTGGATGACATAATTGCTTATCCGCGCATCTCTAATCCGCGTGCCTATTTGATTTCAGCATTTAAAGTCAGATAATGGAGGAAGTGTCTATACAGCACATCTGCAGTTAATTGAAAGGTCCAGGGCGCACTAAAGTCATGAGGAAAAGGGGTAATTAAAAGCCTCCCCAAGCATGTGTTTATGTACGCGCACCGAGGTGATGCCGTCCCGCATGGCTGAGAAGTAATTATACACTTGACGTGAGATAAAGACTTCCGCTCCCTGTCGCCAGCTAGTCAATTTTGTCGGATACCATCGCTAACGGATTCTCTAGACCACGTTTGCGGCGTACCGGCCTCCACTAACCGTGGCGGCGATCCCTGACCATCATTGTGGCCCTGTAAACACCTTGGATCTAGATCTTCCTTTGGGGCAAAGATCTAATCTACTTTAGCACCTGATGTTCCTGGACCATTCCCGAAAGACCCGTTACTCACCCTAGGTCTGTCAGAATACGAGACTGCGGGGCAGACATAATGAAGAGAGTGGAAAATTGAACACGGGAGCTCATAGGACATCATTAAACCTTTTTTTTTTTTTCTACAAGGGAATCTCTGCTACCAGGCTGTTAGGAATCCGCAATGGTGGTCTCCATTGGGCTTCCCAGGTCTCGGTGGGTTTGAACCGCTTGGATAAAACTGACAAGGCTGGTTCCTCAGCAGCAAGTCTTGCTGAAGACTTCTTTGCTACGGTCGCTTCGCCTAATTTGGTTAATTTAGTAGGATGTTGAACAACATTTTAATTGGGCGAACGCACACAGTTGTTAGTGGATTAAAAGATATCTCTGTTGAATATGTAGATGTTAAAGAAAGAAAATGCAGAAAGGGATGCAAGCGTTGAAGTAAGAACCATTCCTTTCAAAGAGTCCTTTAAAGCAGTGGTCCCCAACCTTTTCCCCAATG
Source organism: Nerophis ophidion (assembly GCF_033978795.1). Classification (NCBI taxonomy): domain Eukaryota; kingdom Metazoa; phylum Chordata; class Actinopteri; order Syngnathiformes; family Syngnathidae; genus Nerophis; species Nerophis ophidion. The sequence continues at coordinate 9,578,013 of NC_084619.1, forward strand.
CTTTTCTTTGTCATGAAAAAGGGACGTTTTTGTCATGAAAAAGGGAGGGTTTTGTGGTTGGTGCACACATTGTAAGTGTATATTGTGTTTTTTATGTTGATTTAATTACAAAAAATATATATATATATAAATAAAGATTTTTTTTTTTTCTTTGTCATGAAAAAGGGACGTTTTTGTCATGAAAAAGGGAGGGTTTTGTGGTTGGTGCACACATTGTAATTTTATGTTGATTTAATTACAAAAAATATATATCTATATAAATAAAAAATTTTTATTTTTTTTTCTTTGTCATGAAAAAGGGACGTTGTTGTCATTAAAAAGGGAGGGTTTTGTGGTTGGTGCACAAATTGTAATTTTATGTTGATTTAATTAAAAAATATATATATATAAATAAAGATTTTTTATTTTTTTTTGTCATGAAAAAGGGAGGGTTTTGTGGTTGGTGCACAAATTGTAATTTTATGTTGATTTAATAAAAAAAAATATATATATAAATAAAGATATATATTTATTTTTTTTTTTGTCATGAAAAAGGGAGGGTTTTGTGGTTGGTGCACAAATTGTAATTTTATGTTAATTTAATAAAAAAATATATATATATATCAATAAAGATTTTTTATTTTTTATTTTTTTCTTTGTCATGAAAAAGGGAGGGTTTTGTGGTTGGTGCACAAATTGTAATTTTATGTTGACTTAATAAGAAAAATATATATCTATATATATATATAAATAAAGATTATTATTTTTTCTTTGTCATGAAAAAGGGAGGGTTTTGTGGTTGGTGCACAAATTGTAAGTGTATATTGTGTTTTTTATGTTGATTTAATAAAAAAATATATATATATAAATAAAGATATATATTTATTTTTTTTTTTGTCATGAAAAAGGGAGGGTTTTGTGGTTGGTGCACAAATTGTAATTTTATGTTAATTTAATAAAAAAATATATATATATATCAATAAAGATTTTTTATTTTTTATTTTTTTCTTTGTCATGAAAAAGGGAGGGTTTTGTGGTTGGTGCACAAATTGTAATTTTATGTTGACTTAATAAGAAAAATATATATCTATATATATATATAAATAAAGATTATTATTTTTTCTTTGTCATGAAAAAGGGAGGGTTTTGTTGTTGGTGCACAAATTGTAAGTGTATATTGTGTTTTTTATGTTGATTTAATAAAAAAAAAAATATATATAAATAAAGATTTTTAATTTTTTTTCTTTGTCATAAAAAAGGGAGGGTTTTGTCATGAAAAAGGGAGGGTTTTGTGGTTGGTGCACAAATTGTAATTTTATGTTGATTTAATTAAAAAAAATATATATATAAATAAAGATTTTTTTTTTCTTTGTCATGAAAAAGGGACGTTTTTGTCAGGAAAAACGGAGGGTTTTGTGGTTGGTGCACAAATTGTAATTTTATGTTGATTTAATAAAAAAAATATATATATAAATAAAGGTTGTTTTTTTCTTTGTCATGAAAAAGGGACGTTTTTGTCAGGAAAAAGGGAGGGTTTTGTGGTTGGTGCACAAATTGTAATTTTATGTTGATTTAATAAAAAAATATATATATATAAATAAAGATTTTTTTTTTAATTTTTTTTTCTTTGTCATGAAAAAGGGAGGGTTTTGTGGTTGGTGTATATTGTGTTTTTTATGTTGATTTAATTACAAAAAATATATATATATATAAATAAAGATTTTTTATTTTTTTTGGTTTGTCATGAAAAAGGGACGTTTTTGTCATGAAAAGGGGAGGGTTTTGTGGTCGGAGCACAAATTGTAATTTTATGTTGATTTAATAAAAATAAAAAAAATATATATATAAATAAAGATATTTTTTTTTTTCTTTGTCATGAAAAAGGGACGTTTTTGTCATGAAAAATGGAGGGTTTTGTGGTTGGTGTACAAACTGTAGGTGTATATTGTGTTTTTTATGTTGATTTAATAAAAAAAAAATATATATATATATATAAATAAAGTTTTTTTTTTTTTTTTTTTTTTTATAAAAATGAATCAAAAATTCTTCTGCGGCCCGGTGGTTGGGGACCACTGCTTTAAAGGACTGGCTTGTTGTTTTCAACATTCAACACATAGGATTTCAGCAGGATCTACCCCAGTCTGCTGACATGCTAGCAGAGTAGTCGATTTTTTTTAAAAAAGCTTTTATAATTGTAAAGGACAATGTTTTATCAACTGATTGAATAAATGTACATTTGTTTTAACTATTAAACAAACCAAAAATATGACTTATTTTATCTTTGTGAAAACATTGGACACAGTGTGTTGTCAAACTTATGAGATGTGATGCAAGTGTAAGCCACTGTGACACTATTGTTCTTTTTTATTATTTTTTCTATAAATGTCTAATGATAATGTCAATAAGGGATTTTTAATCACTGCTATGCTGAAATTATAACTAATATTGATACTGTTGTTGATCATTTTTGTCACAACTGGGTTTGTATTAAAGTTGTTTCTTTGATGCAGAGAATGATTTGCACGGGCGAGACGTGACTGTGAGTAGATCGTTGTTTATTTAAACACTATAATAAAAAATAAACAAACTACGGGTGCTCACAAGGAGGTACAGACACTTGGCTATGAACAAACAAAAGACTAGCATAAATGCTGCAAACTACAAACATGAAACAAAAACACTTGCTCGATAGGCATGAATAATAATGAACTATAAACAAAACTAGCACAATGGCATGAATACAAAAACTTGATCATCACCATATTGTTATTTTTGTTCCATTTTTATATCGCTCTGCGGTTTGACATGCTTAGTTCCTGTTTTGTTCGTTTCCATGGTCATTCATTAGTTTCAGCTGCTACTCTCTTTTCCAGCACACCTGTCTTTACTAATCACCACCTTTTATAAGCCAGCCTTTTCTGTTCACTCATTGTCGGATCTTAGTTTGTTCACATACTTTTGTCTATGACTTGTCTCTCACTCTCGATTTCGCTCGCTCTCACGCTAAGCTTTATTTTATTCCTAGCTTTCACACTAGTTGTTTTGTGTTTCCCTTTGTGTGCCTTTGTGCCAAATGTTTGTGTTTTGGTTAGTTTGACCTAGCTTTTCATGCTAGCGCTTTTATTTGCCTTTTCTATTTGTACCAGTGTTTTTGTTCATAGCTCCTTTCGTTTAATAAATCCCTTAGTTCTTACCTTTTTGCTGTGTTCTTGCTGACGCATCCACGGAGGACCGAATCCGGCATTACAATGCCACACAAGCCTAACACACGGCATGGAACTATGGACGAGGGCATGAAGGAGGTGCAACATGGGTATTCAACACAGTCCAGTAGGTAAAGAAGCCAGGCCGAGGAAAAGAAAACAAATGACTTAAATACTGCTGTGGTAATTAGAACCAGGTGTGAGAGGCTGTGGATCGGGGCGTGACTAAGGGGACCAGGTGGAAACTAATGGGTTGGCATGGAAACAAACAAACAAAACCAGGAAGTGCAAAACGTGAAGCGAGAGTCCAAAAACAAAACAAAACATGATTGTGGCAGGGGGCGTGGTCCGCGGGTTCCCTGCGGGCGGGGTGTGTGCAGAAATCGGTCATGAAGCAGCTGACAGGTGAGTGGATAATCTCAGCTGGAACGAGTTATCTAATCACCTGTTCCTATATTAGCCGCGCGGGAGACCGTGACGGAGGAGGACGGACGACACGGAGAGGAGCGTGCTGAAAAGCCAGATCCGAGAAGGACTCGAGAAGAGTATTGCAAATACGGGCTGCAAAGCCTAAATGATTCCATCCATCCATCCATCTTCTTCCGCTTATCCGAGGTCGGGTCGCGGGGGCAACAGCCTAAGCAGGGAAACCCAGACTTCCCTTTCCCCAGCCACTTCGTCTAACTCTTCCCGGGGGATCCCGAGGCGTTCCCAGGCCAGCCGGGAGACATAGTCTTCCCAACGTGTCCTGGGTCTTCCCCGTGGCCTCCTACCGGTTGGACGTGCCCTAAACACCTCCCTGGGGAGGCGTTCGGGTGGCATCCTAAATGATTATTGTGTGTAAAGATTAAAAATTGTAAACCGCTGTGTAAAGTGAGCGGAAAAGTCACTGATCCAGAAGACGCAGGTACGAGACCTGCTATAAAGACCAAAAATAAACCTGATTTACAGGCATGACACTTTTGGTTCGTTCTGTGTCGTGTTTGTGTTTCTCCTCTCAATTGCTCATGATTATTGCAGTTCTAAGTGTTGCTGGGTCAGGTTTGGTTTTGGAATTGGATTGCATTGTTATGGTATTACTGTGTAGTGGTTTGTTGGATTGATAAAAAAAAAAAGTGAAGTGAATTGTGAAGTGACTTATATTTATATAGCGCTTTTCTCTAGTGACTCAAAGCGCTTTACATAGTGAAACCCAATATCTAAGTTACATTTACACCAGTGTGGGTGGCACTGGGAGCAGGTGGGTAAAGTGCCTTGCCCAAGGACACAACGGCAGTGACTAGAATGGCGGGAGCGGGAATCGAACCTGCAACCCTCAAGTTGCTGGCACGGCCGCTCTACCAACCGAGCTACGCCGCCCCAAAAGCGATTTTGTTTTTAAAAAATTCCGAATCGAACAACGTATTCGAATCGATTTTTTGCCCCACATCCTTAATTAATGCCATCATTTTTTTGGGTGAATAATCACATTAATTAACTGGTTAATTGTGATTGGCCTTAAAAAAACACATTTGGTTACGTCCTGAAAAGGAGCCATGACGACAAATAACACCAGGTAGGACATTGCCTGAAATGTTTGTTCGCCCGGGCTTCACGGTGGAAGAGGGGTTAGTGCGTCTGCCTCACAATACGAAGTTCCTGCAGTCCTGGGTTCAAATCCAGGCTCGGGATCTTTCTGTGTGGAGTTTGCATGTTCTCCCCGTGACTGCGTGGGTTCCCTCTGGCTTCCTCCCACTTCCAAAGACATGCACCTGGGGATAGGTTGATTGGCAACACTAAATGGTCCCTAGTGTGTGAATGTTGTCTGTCTATCTGTGTTGGCCCTGCGATGAGGTGGCGACTTGTCCAGGGTGTACCCCGCCTTCTGCCCGATTGTAGCTGAGATAGGCGCCAGCGCCCCCCACGACCCCGAAAGGGAATAAGCGGTAGAAAATGGGGATAGGTTGATTGGCAACACTAAATTGGCCCTAGTGTGTGAATGTGAGTGTGAATGTTGTCTGTCTATCTGTGTTGGCCCTGCGATGAGGTGGCGACTTGTCCAGGGTGTACACCGCCTTCCGCCCGATTGTAGCTGAGATAGGCGCCAGCGCCCCCCGCGACCCCGAAAGGGAATAAGCGGTAGAAAATGGATGGATGGATTGTCCGCCCAGGCTGCATCTAAAATAACCCCGAGGAGGAGACAGTGTCATAATAGATGTGTGAAACTTCCTGCATCCACAGCACACTTTTTAATCACGCTTTTGCTGTTTTTGCATGCAGTCTCCGATGAAGATGAAGTCCTCGGGCGTGGTGGACGGAGGCTTGTTCACAGAGAGTTATTGCAACATCTGCAACGCCCAGCTCATTTCTGAGTCTCAGCGCACGGCACACTATGAGGTGAGTGTTCTTATCATTCCTGGCTGTTTCTTCTTCGTGCCTCATTTGCAAGCCGAGCGAATAAAACAAAAAGGAACGCACGGACAAAACTGGAAAAAAAAAAAAAATGTTGCTTTGGCAGGCAAATTTTGGTATCGAGCTTATTTGTCCAGACAAACAGTTCTCATCCATTATCCATAGACTTAATGCAGCATGGTAATGGTTGGCAATGGTGCACAAACAAGCATAGACACTATTTGTTTTAATGGGCTCTACCTCTCAGCAGACTCCCTAAGAGTAATCCAATGAATGGCCATTAAATAATCATCCCCGTGCTATATTTAAACATACGTACACACACATGCATGCATGCGTTGGGGGTCTTTCTTGATTACAAGGCACAATTGGGATTAACAAGGAAACTAATCAGAACAAGCACTTATCTGCAAGAGAGCGAGCCAGGACAACGGCGGCGTGCGTGTGTAGCGACGACACCAGGGGCGCTCACACTTTTCACTTGACCAAGTCGAGGAGATCTACCTCATTCCTGTTTATAATTTATATTTATTTATTTATGAAAGAGACATTTTTGTTAGCAAGTTAATGGTGTTTAATGATAATACAAGCATGTTTAACACACATAGATTCCTTTCTTTCATGAAGACAAGAATATAAGTTGGTGTATTACCTGATTCTGATGACTTGCATTGATTGGAATTAGACAGTGGTGCTGATAACGTCCACATTTTCAAATGGAGGAAGAAAAAAAAGCCCTCCTTTCTGTCCAATACCACATGAAAGTGGTTGGATTTGGCATCTCATTTGTCCAACTTGCACACTCGTTTTTAAACACTTTGTTATGAGAGTAGCATATGTGTGTGGCCCTTTAATGTCTGGCAGCAGGTGAGTGACGTCAGTGACTGTGCGGGTGGGCAAGCAAGTGAGAAAGCGGTCGCTGAGGGCGGGGCAGAAATACATTGGCATCAAACTCCGTAGCTTGCTAGCTTGTGCACGCTAGCTTTCTGAGACTCTTATTTTGTTAGCACAGGCAGGATGAAACAGGTCTTTTATGGTGAAGACAGGAACTGTGCAGTCGGTCTTTGGAGTTTTGACAGTAGAAATAAAATGTGTTTCTCTGCGTCCGCCCTGTTAGTGATTTTTTTTCTTAAATATGAGCTCGCAGCAGCCAGCGTCATCTCACAAGATCCTCGGGTGCCGAGAATGTCAAACAACTGACAAAAGTGAAGTCTTGGTATGATTGATGATTGCTCATTTTTATGTCTATTTTTTAATGCCTGGCTTGAGATCGACCGACACACCCTCCGAGATCAACCAGTCGATCGCGATCTGGACTACACTAATTGGATGAGCCAAAACGCACAACCTTGGAATATGTCGACAAATAGACCAACCATCAGTCATGTGGACGTTGTACTGATCCGTTGTGGTGAAGAAGGAGCTGAGCCGGAAGGCAAAGCTCTCAATTTACCGGTCGATCTACGTTCCCATCCTCACCTATGGTCATGAGCTTTGGGTCATGACCGAAAGGATAAGATCACGGGTACAAGCGGCCGAAATGAGTTTGGGGCTCTCCCTTAGAGATAGGGTGAGAAGCTCTGCCATCCGGGAGGAACTCAAAGTAAAGCCGCTGCTCCTTCACATCGAGAGGAGCCAGATGAGGTGGTTCGGGCATCTGGTCAGGATGCCACCCGAACGCCTCCCTAGGGAGGTGTTTAGGGCACGTCCAACCGGTAGGAGGCCACGGGGAAGACCCAGGACACGTTGGGAAGACTATGTCTCCCGGCTGGCCTGGGAACGCCTCTGGATCCCCCGGGAAGAGCTAGACGAAGTGGCTGGGGAGAGGGAAGTCTGGGTTTCCCTGCTTTTAGGCTGTTGCCCCCGCGACCCGACCTCGGATAAGCGGAAGAAGATGGATGGATGGATGGATAGACCAACCGACGGCAGTCCATCCATGTCATACCACATGGAAAAGTTTACCACAGGAGTTTGTGTTGGACTTTTGAGGCCTACTGAAAGCCACTACTACCCACCACGCAGTCTGATAGTTTATATATCAATGATGAAATATTAACATTGCAACACAGTTTAATTTACTAAATTGCAATTTTAAATTTCCCGGGAGTTTCGTCGTGTAATGATGACGTGTACGCAAGACGTCACGGGTTTTTAGGAAGTATGAGCGCTACGCACACACACAGCTAAATGTTGTCTGCTTTAACTGTTACGTTGTGGACGCATCGTGGATGCGCGAGGAGTTTCACCTCTCGATGCTAAGGACAGGAGCAGGCAGGAATGGAGGTAGGAGCAGGTTTTAATATCAATAACCAAAGTGACACTTGTACGAACGGAAATATAAAATAAAAATGTATAAAAAATAACTTAAAAACTTGTTGAAAAATAAACAAGTGATTCAATCGTAAATAAAGATTTCTACACATAGAAGTAATCATCAACATTGACAAAAAAATAAATCTTTAACATCAATATGAATGGAACATGTCCACCAAAAATCTAGCTGTCAACACTGAATATTGCATTGTTGCATTTATTTTCGCAGTTTATGAACTTACATTCATATTTTGTTGAAATATTATTCAATAAATAGATTTATTATAGATTTTGGAAATGTTGCTATTTTTAAAATATTTTAAAAAAATCTCACCTACCCCTTGGCATACCTTCAAGTACCCCCATTTGAGAACCACTGCACTAGGCCACTGAGTAGGATTTTGATATGATATGATGTCGGTCCATCTTTTGCAGCTATTACAGCTTCAACTCTTCTGGTAAGGCTGTCCACAAGGTTGCGGAGTGTGTTTATAGGAATTTTTGACCATAATTCCGAAAAAAAGCATTGGTGAGGTCACGCACTGATGTTGGTCAAGAAGGCCTGGCTCTCAGTCTGCAATCCAATTCATCCCAAAGGTTTTCTTTCGGGTTCAGGTCAGGACTCTGTGCAGGCCAGTCAAGTTCATCCACACCAGACAGTGTCATCCAGGTCTTTATGCACCTTGCTTTGTGCACTGACTGGTGCACAGTCAATGAGCTCCTGAGAGTGACCAATTCCTTCATAATTGTTTGTAGAAACAGTCTCCATGCCTAAGTGCTTGATTTTATACACCTGTGGCTCGGACAAGTGATTAGGACACCTGATTCTGGTCATTTGGATGTGTGCCCAAATACTTTTGGTAGTATAGTGTATTTCCTGAGTTAATAAACATAACAAACATTTCTTATACAAAGATTAAAGACTTTGTGACGATAAACAAATATCGATGTAATCATTGTGGTGTCGACTAGATTCGCTATTATACTTGGTATCAATACAGTGGATGTTAGTTTCTCCCAATTTTCCACCCTGACAACAATATTGGGGGCGTGCCTTAAAGACACTGCCTTTAGTGTCCTCTACATCCTGTCGTCACGTCCGCTTTTCCTCCATACTTACAACGTGCTGGCCCAGTCACGCAATATATGCGGCGTTTACACACACACACAAGTGAATGCAAGGCATACTTGGTCAACAGCCATACAGGTCACACTGAGGGTGGCCGTATAAACAACTTTAACACGGTTAAAAATACGCGCCACACTATGAACCCACACCAAACAAGAATGACAAACACATTTCGGGAGAACATCCGCACCGTAACACAACATAAACACAACAGAACAAATACCCAGAACCCCGTGCAGCACTTCCGGGGCGCTACAATATACACCTCCTCCATCTCCAGAATTTGGAGGTCTCAAGGTTGGCAAGTACGGGGTCAACATTTGTGCCAGATGTGATATCATTTCCCCTTATGGTGTTGGCGAGTTCTGCCGTCATGGAAAATGGACAGATGTGACCTTCAGTTTCGGAGTGCCAGAATCAAATCATGTCGCTCATTCAATTAGAAAGATGTCCTCAATGACAAAGAAGAGCAACAGCTTGCCTCAGTCTTCTTGTGTTTGAGGTCCTTAACATGTTGGAAAACCTCAATGAACCACAACTCCCTCGTGACGGGTCGGACGGATGGATGGATACTGTATTTTTCGGACTGTAAGTCGCAGATTTTTTCATATACTCCGGAGCGACTTATGTGTGAAATTATTAACACATCACTGTAAAATATCAAATAATATTATTTATGTCTGTGAACGGCTTCCTGCCGTCATCTTGTGGGTTGCATGGACCATCAAGGAAGGACATCTTGCTGAGCAGGTTTGACTCGCTTTATTTTACAATAACAGCTTTGTCTTTTCTTCGGATCGCTTTTCAGCTGCTCCTCTCCTGCTCGCTCCTCTCTCGCCTTCAGTCGGACGCGTCTTTGTCGCTGTATTCGGCTCGCTCTCAGTCGTTTTCGCTCATCTGGTACAGCTGCATCTGCTGTGGACACGCCAACTCATCAATCAATCAATCAATGTTTATTTATATAGCCCTAAATCACAAATGTCTCATAGGGCTGTACAAACCACTATGACTACGACATCCTCGGAAGAACCCACACAAGGGCAAGGAAAACTCACACCCAGTGGGACGCCAGTGACAATGATGACTATGAGAAACCTTGGAGAGGACCTCAAATGTGGGCAACCCCCCCCCCCCCCCCCCTCTAGGGGACCGAAAGCAATGGATGTCGAGCGGGTCTAACATGATACTGTGAAAGTTCAATCCATAGTGGCTCCAACACAGCCGCGAGAGTTCAGTTCAAAGCGGATCCAAGACAGCAGCGAGAGTCCCATCCAGAGGAAACCATCCCAAGCGGAGGCAGATCAGCAGCGTAGAGATGTCCCCAACCGATACACAGGCGAGCGGTCCATCCTGGGTCCCGACGAGCGGTCCATCCTGGGTCTCGACTCTGGACAGCCAGTACTTCATCCATAGTCATCAGACCGGACCCCCTCCAAAAGGGAGGGGGGGACAGAGGAGAAAAAGAAAAGAAGCGGCAGATCAACTGGTCTAAAAAGTAGGTCTATTTAAAGGCTAGAGTATACAGATGAGTTTTAAGGTGAGACTTAAATGCTTCTACTGAGGTGGCATCTCGAACTGTTACCGGGAGGGCATTCCAGAGTACTGGAGCCCGAAATGAAAACGCTCTATAGCCCGCAGACTTTTTTTGGGCTTTAGGAATCACTAATAAGCCGGAGTCTTTTGAACGCAGATTTCTTGCCGGGACATATGGTACAATACAATCGGCAAGATAGGATGGAGCTAGACCGTGTAGTATTTTATACGTAAGTAGTAAAACCTTAAAGTCACATCTTAAGTGCACAGGAAGCCAGTGCAGGTGAGCCAGTACAGGCGTAATGTGATCAAACTTTCTTGTGAACTCCTTCCTCCTTGATCGCTCCTCCTTCTCCACTTTTATACAGCCAGAGGAGAAATGTCAATTGTGTCCCGGTGTGTGGCCCACGCACCTGAATTAGATTGCGGCGGCGTCACTTCCAGCACTCCCCGCCTCTCCGTTCCGCCGCATTCTCCGCCTCCTTGCCGCCATCTTGGGCAGGGCACGCTGCAGCCCTGCCCCGCCGTCGGCCCGTCGGCTACGCCTTTCCACAATCTCATTCGCGGAAGAGACTAAGAAAATGTCAGCAATTGTCACACGCACGTCAGCCAATAAGAATTCGGCGGGGGAGGGTCATGGACGAAGTGCATTGTGGGCAGAGGTGGGTAGAGTAGCCATAAATTGTACTCAAGTAAGAGTACTGTTACTTTAGAGATTTATTACTCAAGTAAAAGTAAGGAGTAGTCACCCAAATATTTACTTGAGTAAAAGTAAAAAGTACGTTGTGAAAAAACTACTCAAGTACTGAGTAACTGATGAGTAACCTGTTTACGGCAACAAATAATGCACAAAAACATAAAAATAGCAACGAGCAAATTCAGAGCCAGGAATATCTCTTAAGCAACTAAAACAATATTATATATTAAATAATAGTACATTAAAATAACATTTAAAAAAATGGCACATTGAGCCACAATAACTTAACAGCACCATAGCCTCAGTAGGCATTGATTTGATTGATTGATTGATTGATTGATTGATTGAAACTTGTATTAGTAGATTGCACAGTACAGTACATATTCCCTACAATTGACCACTAAATGGTAACACCCCAATAAGTTTTCCAACGTTTATCAATTACTTAATAAATGACCAAGTCGAGGTGATCTACCTCATATATACATACACACATATATATATATATATATATATATATATATATATATATATATATATATATATATATATATATATATATATATATATATATATATATATACATATATACATACATTTATATATACAGTATATAATTTATATCTATTTATATTGCCGTTTTTGTTCACATGTTGAAGGTGTTTTAATGAATATACATGCATGTTTAACACATAGATTCCTATCTTTCATGAATACAAGACTATAAGTTGGTGTATTACCTGATTCTGATGACTTGCATTGATTGGAATCAGACGTCCACGTTTTCAAATGGAGGAGAAAAAAAGTTCCTCTTTTCTGTCTAATACCACATGAAAGTCGTTGGTTTTTGGCATCTTATTAGTCCAGCTTCCATATTCGTTTTTATACACTTTACAAGAAACACATTGGCGGCAAACTCCGTACCTTGCTAGCTTGTTTGCGCTGGCTTTCGGAGACTCTTATTTTGTTAGCGCAGTCGCGATGGAGCGGCGCTTTTATTGTGAAGACAGGAACTGTGCGATCAGTCTTTAGGCCTTTGACGGGAAGTACGGTTGAAATAAAAAGTGTCTTTTTTCCTTTACACTTTGATTGATTGATTGAAACTTTTATTAGTAGATTGCACAGTACAGTACATATTCTGTACAATTGACCACTAAATGGTAACACCCCAATAAGTTTTTCAACTTGTTTAAGTCGGGTCATGTGACCGCCTGGCTCTGTTTGATTGGTCCAACATCACCAGTGACTGCATGTGATTGGTGAAAACGCAGGCATGCGTGAATCCTACTTTGAAGCTCTGTCATTAACCAAAACAAACATTAACAGATCGGAAAAAAAAAAATAGCGAGTAGCGAGCTGAATGTAGATAAATGGAACGGAGTAAAAGTAGCGTTTCTACTCTATAAATATACTCAAGTAAAAGTAAAAGTATGTTGCATAAAAACTACTCATAGAAGTACAATTTATCCCAAAAGTTACTCAAGTAAATGTAGCGCGTTACTACCCACCTCTGATTGTGGGCCATGGAATGCTAACTGCTATATGCTACTGCCCGAGCTATTAAAATGGACCATTTCATCGTTGGCGGTAACTTATAAAAACTGAGAAGTTCTGAACAAAAATGGCACCGAAAAGGAAATCATGTACTGCAGATTACAAGCTGGACGTAGTGAAATAGGCAGCAGAAAACGACAACAGGAAGCGGCGCATACCCGAGGGTCCACTGGTTCAAATCCCACCTAGAACCAACCTCGTCACGTCCGTTGTGTCCTGAGCAAGACACTTCACCCTTGCTCCTGATGGGTGCTGGTTGGCGCCTTGCATGGCAGCTCCCTCCATCAGTGTGTGAATGTGTGTGTGAATGGGTAAATGTGGAAGTAGTGTCAAAGCGCTTTGAGTACCTTGAAGGTAGAAAAGCGCTATACAAGTACAAACCCATTTATCATTTATTTATACCTTTGGAGTTGGCAGAGTTGTTTAGAAGCGACATCGAGGAAGAAGCCGCGTGCGTCCCCGCCCTGCAGCAGCCGCCAGTTGCAATCATCACACCTGACGGTAATGAAGGAGCTGCCTTTATAAGCCTGAACAACCTGGCATGCCGGCGCCGGAGTATAGTCTTCTGTTCGAGTACAAACAAGCCACGTCCTTCTTCATGTTATCCTGCTCTCGCTGTGTTTGCCCATCCCTGTTTTCTTGTGTCGTCCCCGCAGTACCCTCCGTCGTCTTTTAAGTGAGCTGTGCGTCTTACCTTTTTTTTCCTGGATCTCCCTCTGGACTCTGACTGCCTACCTCAATCCTAGACTCCCCCCCGCTTGGACACGGATTTTGTTACTTCGCCCTGCCCTACGGACTTCCGTGTTATTTCGCTCTCCACAACATTGGTAACACACACTCAGCTAATCACACACATAGCCTCACACCACATACACCATGGGTGTCAAACTTTGGCCCGCCGTGTAATTTAATTTGGCCCTTGAGGCAATATCAAATTAACATTACACATGGCCCGCCGTTATTACACAGCAGCGGTGCCGCTGTAACCAGGGGCTCCGCTAGGAATTTTGGGCCCCATGAAAATAATCTCTTTACAGGGCCCCCAACACATAATTTCATCATCATTAGGGGCCTTTCTGGGCCCCCCTCCATCATGGGCACCTAGAAATCTGTCTCCTTCACCCCCCCTTTTCCGCGCCCCTGGCTGTAACACCGCACTTTCTCACACTTGCCAATCCTCCCGAAGTTCAGTGCCCCTCCCGAAAATCTCCCGGGGCAAGCAAGCATTCCCCTGATTTTCACCCGGACAACAATATTGAGGCCTTTAGCATTCTCTACAACCTGTCGTCACATCCGCATTTCCTCATTACAAACAGCGTGCAGGCCCACTCGCATAATATATGCGGCTATTACACACACATGACTGAATGCAAGGCATACTTGGTCAACAGCCATACAGGTTACACTGAGAGTGGCCGTATAAACAACTTTAACACTGTTACAAATACGCGCCACACTGTGAACTCACACCAAACAAGAATGACAAACACATTTCAGGAGAACATCTGCACGGTAACATAACATAAACACAACCGAACAAATAACCAGAACCCCATGCAGCACTAACTCTTTCGGGACGCTACAATATATTTTGATATATACCTCGGAAGGCTGCAAATAGAAAAGAGGCATTAAATTTGGATTTAAATTTAAATTCTTGTTCAATGTTCAATGAAAAACTTGTTTGGGTCCCTATTAAAAGGTTAATTTGTTCAACTTTGGCCCGCGGCTTTGTTTAATTTTAAATTTTGGCCCACTCTGTATTGAGTTTGACACCCCTGACATACACTTTTGGATCTCGTCCACACTCCATTTCCTTAGTTTATTTTTTATTGCTTGATTTTATATATATGTATATATACATAAAATAAATCTTTGGACATTAGTGCCACCTGGTGTCAGTCTGCCGTCATCTCCCCCTTAGTAACCACAACAGATTTATCGATAAGGAGTGACAGATTGTTTGGTAAACGTATAACATGTTATATATGTTATAGTTTTTTTGAATGACTCTTACCATAATATGTTACGTTAACATACCAGGCACCTTCTCAGTTGGTTATTTACGCCTCATATAACGTACACTTATTCAGCCTGTTGTTCCATCCATCCATCCATCTTCTTCCGCTTATCTGAGGTCGGGTCGCGGGGGCAGAGGCCTAAGCAGGGAAGCCCAGGCTTCCCTCTCCCCCAGCCACTTCGTCTAACTCTTCCCGGGGGATCCCGAGGCGTTCCCAGGCCCAGCCGGGAGACATAGTCTTCCCAACGTGTCCTGGGTCTTCCCCGTGCCCTCCTACCGGTTGGACGTGCCCTAAACACCTCCCTCGGGAGGCGTTCGGGTGGCATCCTGACCAGATGCCCGAACCACCTCATCTGGCTCCTCTCGATGTGAAGGAGCAGCGGCTTTACTTTGAGTTCCTCCCGGATGGCAGAGCTTCTCACCCTATCTCTAAGGGAGAGCCCCGCCACACGGCGGAGGAAACTCATTTCGGCCGCTTGTACCCGTGATCTTATCCTTTCGGTCATGACCCAAAGCTCATGACCATAGGTGAGGATGGGAACGTAGATCGACCGGTAAATTGAGAGCTTTGCCTTCCGGCTCAGCTCCTTCTTCACCACAACGGATCGGTACAACGTCCGCATTACTGAAGACGCCGCACCGACCCGCCTGTCGATCTCACGATCCACTCTTCCCTCACTCGTGAACAAGACTCCTAGGTACTTGAACTCCTCCACTTGGGGCCGGGTCTCCTCCCCAACCCGGAGATGGCACTCCCCCCTTTTCCGGGAGAGAACCATGGACTCTGATTTGGAGGTGCTGATTCTCATTCCGGCCGCTTCACACTCGGCTGCGAACCGATCCAGTGAGAGCTGAAAATCCCGGCCAGATGAAGCCAACAGGACCACATCGTCTGCAAAAAGCAGAGACGTAATCCTGCGGCCACCAAACTGGAACCCCTCAATGCCTTGGCTGCGCCTAGAAATTCTGTCCATAAAAGTTATGAACAGAATCGGTGACAAAGGACAGCCTTGGCAGAGTCCAACCCTCACTGGAAATGTGTTCGACTTACTGCCAGCAATGCGGACCAAGCTCTGGCACTGATCGTACAGGGAGCGGACCGCCACAATTAGACAGTCCGATACCCCATACTCTCTGAGCACTCCCCACAGGACTTCCCGAGGGACACGGTCGAATGCCTTCTCCAAGTCCACAAAGCACATGTAGACTGGTTGGGCAAACTCCCATGCACCCTCAAGAACCCTGCCGAGAGTATAGAGCTGGTCCACAGTTCCACGACCAGGACGAAAACCACACTGGTCCTCCTGAATCCGAGGTTCGACTATCCGACGTAGCCTCCTCTCCAGTACACCTGAATAAACCTTACCGGGAAGGCTGAGGAGTGTGATCCCACGATAGTTGGAACACACCCTCCGGTCCCCCTTCTGTTGTTCGCTATTCTTTATTTATTTTAAATTGCCTTTCAAATGTCTATTCTTGGTGGTGGATTTTATCAAATAAATTTCCCCCAAAAATGCGACTTATACTCCAGTGCGACTTATATATGTTTTTTTCCTTGTGCGACGTATTCTTCGGAGCGATTTATAATCCGAAAAATACGGTATGTAGATGGAACTTTATGGTCATAGTGATTAAAAATATATATATATTTTTTTTAATCATATCTATCAGAACAGTTGCAGGGAGAAAATAATGTGAACACTCACTACGTTTCCATGTTCTAAATGAGTCTGATTTCACACCTACTTGTGAAGCATAATTGTCCAAAACCTTTTAGAGCAGGCGTATCAAACTCGTTTTCATTAAGGGCCACTTCGCAGCTATGGTTGCCCTCAGAGGGCCACTTTTAACAGTAACTAATATACGGTATGAATATAAATGTGTATATATAAAACACGTGTATAATTGTCTGTCGTTTTTTTACGTAGGCGGCACAAAACCAAATCTTTAGATTGTACTGTAAAAAAAAAATCTGGCAGCTCAGTTTCCACTAATTTATCGTGATATTTGCAAAACATTTTTATAAAACATTTTTTTTTACAGCAAATAAGATAAAATAAAATCCATCCATCTGTCAAACATGGACTTGGACGTGGATTGTTTCAACGACGCAAAGGATAGTTGGCACGAGCGAGACGTGAATATGAGTACATATTTTATTTTTCACACTATAACTAAAAAAAAAGGGAACCAAAGGGCGCTCACAAGGAGGTACAAACACTAGGCTATGAAAAAACAAAAGACTAGTAAAAAGGCTACAAACTATAAACATGAACAAAAACACTTGCGCTGTGGCATGAACAACAAAACTTACGTGGCGTGGACAAAACGAACAGCAAAGCATGGCATGAAGCATATGAGGAATATGGGGATGTATAAAGTTGCCAGGCCGACTACCTGGTAACTGTGGCTTAAATAATAACTATGAAAGTTAACAACAGGTGTGAGAGCTGAGGACAGGGGCGTGACTTGAGGGCAAGGTGAAAATCAACGAGTTGGCATGGAGACAAGAGAAACAAGGAAGTGCAAAAGCGGGATACAAGTGTCCAAAAATCTCCTGATGATTGAGGGAACCCCTCATGAAACAGATCTGTAGAGATGAAGTAGTCTTGTGATTTTTTTCCCACACCTACATATATATATATATATATATATATATATATATATACACATACATATATATATATATATATATAGCCCGGCCCCCAGCCAAATTGTTTTAACGCAATGCGGCCCTGGAGTCAAAAGGTTTAGGGACCCCTGGTCTATTGTCAGAGTTATTTGTTGTTGACGAACCCCAAGATGCAGAGACGGAGGCCGGCATAGAATATGAAAACATGATTTAATTAAAACTAAACAAGAACAAACAAAAAGCACGCACCTGGGCGGAATAACAAACTAAGGGAGCTAGCACTGGAAGCTAGAAAACAAAAAGGAACTTTAGTATGGAAGCTAGTGGATAGCAAACAAAAAAACTGGAAATAACTAATGCTAACAGAAACAGCTTACCGCTACGTCGACCAGGACAAAATGTAGCATGACAGGTAGTAGCTGTAACAAAACGACACGACAGGTAGCACGACAAGAGTGACATGTGGCAACGACAATACAATGATCCAGCAACTGACAGAAGACAAAGCAGGTACAAATAAGAGCAGGCTGATTGGTAACAGGTGTGGCCAGGTTCCAATCAACCGCAGCTGAGGAGGAACACAGTACTCAGGGAACAAGACAGGAAGCTGACAAAATAAGAGCACTAGACAAGAGATACCAAACACAGAGGAAACAGACAAATGCAGAGGAAAACACTGAAACATAGACAAACTGTCAGGGGAAAGCCTGACATCTATGGTCCTAAAAGACCTTACTGGAATGTGAAGGGTGTACTCCCTTTTTGTAACGGGGAACAGTCAGAATGAAAGATACAGTTGGAGTCCAATGCCATCCCCCAGGGTACAATCAGCACTAATGAACCCCGTAGGGCGATTTACAGGTTTTCTCTAAAACCGCACTGTGCTCTAAATGGTCTTCTCCCATAGTATTGATATTCTTAGTTTATTTAGCTATATTTATGCTTGAAAAAGCTCAGTTTCGGACCCCCAAAAATATACAAAATGCTTGTGTTCTTAAAATATCCCAAAGAAAATCTGTGGCGTGGTGAAGCCGCAGTATTTAGTAGTTCCAATTTCTATGGACAACGGAAATGCAAGAGTTAAACTCGAGTGGTGGATAAAAACAGGGCTCTAGGTAGACGCACCAAAAGAAAAATCGCAATTGATCTCTTTATAGTAAGTCAATTGTAATATAGCCAAAGTGCCCTTACTGTTATTGCGGTCAATGTTGTTGGTGCCATTAGATGGAATAAACAAATATGTCCTTGACTTCCTTCAGTTGTAGTCTGGAAGATATTTTTACACACTGTCCTCCGCATCTTGTCCGTCATGATTTTGACCAACAGCGAAGGAAGCGAGACAAGCACGGTCCATTAATATTGGGCTCTGAGCTCTGAGGGTCACTGCAGCGTAACCATGGTGACACAAGGCCCCGCCCCGTCCCATTAGCCATCAACTACGGGACTGTTCAAACGCACGCAGTAGGGCCTGGTCTACTAAGATGCTAAATAAAAAATTGCACGTACTATTAGTGGCCATGTTGAGGGTGTTCTGCTAATTGATAATTGATGCAAAAGTGATGCACACCGCCATATTTAGAAGAGGTTTCTGCATGCACGAAGACCGCCATCCATGGTTGTTTGCTGTGTTGGGGACTCTTTAGCGTGCTAAAGTTGCGCTCCACAATGTTTTTTGTTCAAATGTAAACCACATGAAAACAAGATTGGTGTCATTTATTGGGTCCAGACGGCATAAGAGCTAAATGCATTTGTCCATCCTGCATGACGTACCATTTGTCACACCCATGTTTTTGTCATGTTTGGTTTTATTTTTTGGACACTTGTTTCCTGCTTTTGCACTTCCTTGTTGGCTTTGTTTCCATGCCAACTGATTAATTGTCACGCCCCTGTCCTCAGCCCTCACACCTGTTTGTAACGATCATGTTCATTATTTAAACCTGTAGTTGCCAGGTGGTCAGCCTGGCAACTTTACATATTCCTCAACCCGATTCATGCCAAGCCATGCTGTTTATTCCCTCCTGCTCATGTCAAGTAAGCTTTTTGGTTTAGTTATGTCACAGTTGTTTAGTTTTTCTACCGCCATTGTGCGCGCCATTTGTTTGCCTTTTGTTGTAGTTTGTTAGTGTTAGTAATACATAAATATGTACTCACATTCACGTCTCGCTCATGCCAATTTTCCTTTGCGTTGGAAAAAACAAATTATCCCATAGTCCAAGTCCTGACACCATTCAGCCACAGTTCTTTTCATTCATGATTTTCCATTACTTTTACAAAACATTTGACTGAATTTCCATCATCCCAAAAAAAACATATATACATATATACATACATATATATACATACATACGTATAAATATATAAATATATAAATATATAGCTCGGTTGGTAGAGTGGCCGTGCCAACAACCTGAGGGTTGCAGGTTCGATTCCCGCTTCCGCCATCCTAGTCACTGCCATTGTGTCCTTGGGCAAGGCGCTTTACCCACCTGCTCCCAGTGCCACCTACACTGGTTTAAATGTAACTTAGATATTGGGTTTCACTATGTAAAGCACTTTGAGTCACTAGAGAAAAGCGCTATATAAATATAATTCACTTCACTTCACTTTTTCTGACAATATATATAAATATATATCTTCAGAATTATATATATATATATATATATATATATATATATATATATATATATATATATATATATATATATATATATATAATTTTTTGGGGGGGTGGCATAGCTCGGTTGGTAGAGTGGCCGTGCCAGCAACTTGAGGGTTGCGGGTTCCCTTCCCGCTTCCGCCATCCTAGTCACTGCCATTGTGTCCTTGGGCAAGGCACTTTAGCCACCTGCTCCCAGTGCCACCCACACTGGTTTAAATGTAACTTAGATATTGGGTTTCACTATGTAAAGCACTTTGATTCACTAGAGAAAAGCGCTATATAAATATAATTCACTTTTTCTGACGATATATATATCTTCAGAATTATATATATATATATATATATATACATATATATATATATATATATATATATATATATATATATATACATATATATAGGGACGGCGTGGCGCAGTGGAAGAGTGGCCGTGCGCAACCCGAGGGTCCCTGGTTCAATTCCCACCTAGTACCAACCTCGTCACGTCCGTTGTGTCCTGAGCAAGACACTTCACCCTTGCTCCTGATGTGTGCTGGTTGGCGCCTTGCATGGCAGCTCCCTCCATCAGTGTGTGAATGTGTGTGTGAATGGGTAAATGTGGAAGTAGTGTCAAAGCGCTTTGAGTACCTTGAAGGTAGAAAAGCGCTATACAAGTACAACCCATTTATTTATTTACATATATATTCAAGGTTTCTGTGGTTTATCCGTTATACAGTGCTCAACTCCGGGGTAGTGCGGAATATACGTTAGGTCAGGAAAAAACACAGAGACTATTTAATCCCTACAAGCCTGTTTCGCAAAAGATGCGAAACAGGCTGTCTCAGCAACAATCGGACGAAAGGCGGCATACACCCTGGACAAGTCGCCACCTCATTGCAGAACTTTAATGATCCACAAGGGAAATTGTTCCACACAGTAGCTCAGTTACAAATGATGGAAAAAAAGGAATGGACAATTCAGGTATAAAATAAGACTAAAAGCAATATAAAATATAACATTCATACGTAATATTTACATAATAAGTGTACAGTATAGGATATATGCTGATATATTATATCCTATATTGTGGCATGTTCAGATAATCTGCATATATTCTGCAGGAAAATATTCTATTTTGCTCATTTAGCAAACCGACTTCTTTGGTGCACGTGCCGAGTAAAAAAATAAATAAATAAATAAACTTTAGTAGATCGAGCCCCTGGCGTAGAAACACTCGGACAAGTTTGAGCAAAAAGGCATTAAAGTAGTCTGACAAGTGAAGGCAGTGGCCTCACTATCCCGAGGGTGGCTGCAGAGGATTCAATCAATGCAATGGAGCAGCAGGAACAATGTCTTGTCGAAGGCGTCCATTCTCTTGCTTTATATCCTGTTCTACCGCGTTTTAAGAGCTATCTAAAAACACTAAATCATTGTCTCTATAAGGTTTTTTTTTCAGGAATTGTTTTTAATTCAATCTCCACTTCCATGCCAAGACGGACGCTCTTTGCATGTTTTATGTGACGGAGGTCCGGTCAATGCGATGGAACGCTCCGCTCAGAAGGAGATAGTCGTGTCAACCTTGCACACAAAACACATGCAATCATTTTATTTTCGCCCGTAGCCCCCCTCCCCGCACGATGTTCATTGTCCTGCATTAAAGTGACACTTCACAGCTTCAAGGACAACTCAATGTCATTTCGCATAAAGCCTCCGGTGCATTTCTGCTTGGAATGTTCCAGAATGCAAATGAAAGACGAGGAAGGTAGGCCGCAGTTATGTTCCGCGCAAAAAAATAATAAGAGGTGGAAACGCTGAAATGTGACTGAACACCCGTTGATAAGAAATCACAGGGTTGGCATGCAACAGTTCACACTTACGGCCGCGTTTGAATCGCCAATTAACCTCAACAATTTAATTAACCTCTGAGAGGAAGCAAATTTACTCCACACAGATTTCCACCTTCTTGCTGTGGAGCGCATTAAAACAAACAACACTTTTGTAGTTTGGAAATATGGTTGGAAAAAACGGAGTCGTGTATTGTGTTTCCGCATTGTTACTTGCCAAGATTGGCCATTTTATTCATAAAAATGTTAAAAAATAAATAAATAAAAAGGTTAAAGACACTAAAAGCCTACTGAAATGCGATTTTCTTATTTAAACGGGGATAGCAGGTCCATTCTATGTGTCATACTTGATCATTTCGTGATATTGCCATATTTTTGCTGAAAGGATTTAGTAGAGAACAACCACGATAAAGTTTGCAACTTTTGGTCGCTATTAAAAAAGCCTTGCCTGTACCGAAAGTAGCAGACGATGACGTCACGGGTGTGAGGGCTCCTCCCATCCTCACATTGTTTATAATGTGAGCCTCCAGCAGCAAGAGCTATTCGGACCGAGAAAGCGACAATTTCCCCATTAATTTGAGCGAGGATGAAAGATTTGTGGATGAAGAAATTTAGAGTGAAGGACTAAAAAAAAAAAAGGCGATTGCATCACTGGATCGGTTCGCAGCCGAGTTTGAAGCGACCGGAATGAGAATCAGCACCTACAAGTCCGAGTCCATGGTTCTCGCCCGGAAAAGGGTGGAATGCCATCTCCGGGTTGGCGAGGAGACCCTGCCCCAAGTGGAGGAGTTCAAGTACCTAGGAGTCTTGTTCACGAGTGAGGAAGAGTGGATCGTGAGATCGACAGGCGGATCGGTGCGGCGTCTTCAGTAATGCGGACGTTGTACCGATCCGTTGTGGTGAAGAAGGAGCTGAGCCGGAAGGCAAAGCTCTCAATTTACCGGTCGATCTACGTTCCCATCCTCACCTATGGTCATGAGCTTTGGGTCATGACCAAAAGGATAAGATCACGGGTACAAGCGGCCGAAATGAGTTTCCTCCGCCGTGTGGCGGGGCTCTCCCTTAGAGATAGGGTGAGAAGCTCTGCCATCCGGGAGGAACTCAAAGTAAAGCTGCTGCTCCTCCACATCGAGAGGAACCAGATGAGTTGGTTCGGGCATCTGGTCAGGATGCCACCCGAAAACCTCCCTAGGGAGGTGTTTAGTGCACGTCCAACCGGTAGGAGGCCACGGGGAAGACCCAGGACACGTTGGGAAGACTATGGCCTGGGAACGCCTCGGGATCCCCCGAGAAGAGCTAGACGAAGTGGCTGGAGAGAGGGAAGTCTGGGTTTCCCTGCTTAGGCTGTTGCCCCCGCGACCCGACCTCGGATAAGCGGAAGATGATGATGATGATGATGCATTGGGAGCGATTCAGATGTTTTTAGACACATTTACTAGGATAATTCTGGGAAATCCCTTATCTTTCTATTGTGTTGCTAGTGTTTTAGTGAGTTAAATAGTACCTGAAGGGTGTGTCCACGGGTGTGTTGACGCCAGTCTCTGAGAGAAGTCACGAAGCTGCAGCAGGACGGAAGCTCCGCTGATCTCCAGTAAGAGGCGACTTTTTACCACAATTTTCTCACCGAAACCTGCCGGTTGACAAGTGGTCGGGAACCATGTTCGCTTGACCGCTCTGATCCATAGTAAAGCTTCACCTCCGAGAATTTTAAACAAGGAAACACTATGTGTTTGTGTGGCTAAAGGCTAAAAGCTTCCCACCTCCATCTTTCTACTTTGTCTTCTCCATTATTAATTGAAAAAATTGCAAAAGATTCAGCAACACAGATGTCCAAAATACTGTGTAATTATGCGATGAAAAGAGACGACTTTTAGCCACAAGTGGTGCTGGGCTAAAATGTCCCCTCCAAACAATAACGTCACAAACACGCGTCATCATTCCGCGACGTTTTCAACAGGAAACTCCGCGGGAAATGTAAAATTGTAATTTAGTAAACTAAAAAGGCCGTATTGGCATGTGTTGCAATGTTAATATTTCATCATTGATATATAAACTATCAGACTGCGTGGTCGCTAGTAGTGGGTTTCAGTAGGTCTTTAAAACAACGTTTCTTATACATACTGTACATCCATCCAGCCATTTTCTACCGCTTGTCCCTTTTGGGGTCGCGGGAGGGGGTCGCTGGAGTCTATATCAGCGGCATTCGGGCCGAAGGCGATGTACACCCTGGACAATTCGCCACCTCATCGCATTGCCAACACAGATAGACAGACAACTGTCCCTGGTGGTCTAGTGGTTAGGATTCGACGCTCTCACCGCCGTGGCCCGGGTTCGATTCCCGGTCAGGGAACTCACTTTTTACCATGAATTGATTAACGTGGACCCCGACTTAAACAAATTGAAAAACTTATTAGGGTGTTACCATTTAGTGGTCAATTGTACGGAATATGTACTGAACTGTGCAATCTACTAATAAAAGTATCAATCAATCACACTCACATTCACACACTAGAGCCAATTTAGTTGTCCTTTAAAATTGACTTCGAAACATCCATCCCTCCATCTTCTTCGCTTATCTAAGGTCGGGTCGCGGGGGCAGCAGCCTAAGCAGGGAAGCCCGGACTTCCGTCTCCCCAGCCGCTTCATCCAGCTCCTCCCGGGGGATCTCGAGGCGTTTCCAGGCCAGCCAGGAGAGCTAGTCTTCCCAACCGGTTGGACGTGCCCGAAACCTCCATAGTGAAATTATTAACATTTCTCCTGAAATTGTATAAAAGAGACGAAGGAGGAGGAAAAACAGGGAGAAGGATTTGGAGAGTATGCGGCACCTGCAGCGCAAGAGCGACAGGGAGAAGACGCGGTGGCCATGTACTGTTTGCCTGTGTATCGGCTGGGGACATCTCTGCGCTGCTGATCCGCCTCCGCTTGGGATGGTTTCCTGCTGGCTCCGCTGTGAACGGGACTCTCGCTGCTGTGTTGGATCCGCTTTGGACTGGACTCTCGCGACTGTGTTGGATCCATTATGGATTGAACTTTCACAGTATTATGTTAGACCCGCTCGACATCCATTGCTTTCCTCCTCTCCAAGGTTCTCATAGTCATCATTGTCACCGACGTCCCACTGGGTCATTATTGTCACGTAAGTAAACATTGATTGATTGATTGAAGACGCCGACGACAAAAGCGACCTAAGAGCGAGCAGCAGAGGAGGAGCTGAAAAGCAACCCGGCAAAAGACTTGATTTATGGAAAGAATAAAAGAGTCAAACCAGCTCGAGCAACATGTCCTTCCTGAATGGTCCATGCAACCCGCACCACGACGGCAGGAGTCCGTCACAGCCACTTTAGGGTTTGCTTCGATTTTCTCTCTGGCCCTCTCCAAATCTAAACATTGGAACTATTTAACTGGCCTCAACAAAATTGAGAAGATCTTGGGTTTGGGGGAACCTGCTGTCGTGATGAAGCGATTGTTGCTGGACACACGACGGACTCTTGGGAGAAGAAGGAGGGCCGCATGCCTGGCGACCATTTTCTGTCGAGGACGTGAAGATATCCACCTATTTGGAATTATGACAACAGGACATCTGCTGATTGGAGTAAGCGTTGCTCCGGTTTGTCAACAAATTGGAAGTTGCTATCAGTCTTCAAAGTACCCCAAAGCTGCCACAAATGATTGGAGGATGCCGGAAGAACTGTGGATTACATCGGACTGTCTACACCGCAGGTTTGAGGAACAGTCATCGACAATTTAGAGTGAAAAGCAAATTTCATTTTCACACGCATACAAATCGTTCTAACTTGGATTGTTTCCCTGGCTTCGAGACTCTCCCGAAGGACAGTGCAGCGAAGACACAACAAACTCCCTTCTTGTCTCTCATGGACACACACCTGTTGTTGTTGACTTTGGATTAGCTACTGCATAATGCATCAAGGCCGCGGAACAGAGACACACTACGGGCTCACACACACACACATCCACAAAAAAATATACGCCACACATACCCATCTTTCCCCAGCGTTTACCTTTTTCCCACCTTTTACGGGGCACTTTGTGGTGACCCATCAGCGTTCTTGTTCTGTAACCATGTACACTGTTTGTTTGTCTAATCTTGAACAGGTTTGTGCTGAAAACAAAGTTTTGTTGTACTTGTGCAATGACAATAAAGACCTATCCTATCCTATTTTATCCTATCCTATCCTATCCTATCCTATACTATCCTATCCTATCCTGCTTTTTGCTGATGCACAAGAACAAGGTTTTTTCCCACTCCAGACTGGGCCCCCTTAGGATCCCAGTCTAGATTATATTTTTTTTACCCATCTTTCCCCAGCGTTTACCTTTTTCCCATCTTTTACGGGGCACTTTGTGGTGACCCATCAGCGTTCCTGTTCTGTAACCATGTACACTGTTTGTTTGTCTAATCTTGAACAGGTTTGTGCTGAAAACAAAGTTTTGTTGTACTTGTGCAATGACAATAAAGACCTATCCTATCCTATCATATCCTATCTTATACTATCCTATCCTATCCTGCTTTTTGCTGACGCACAAGAACAAGGTTTTTTCCCACTCCAGACTGGGCCCCCTTAGGATCCCAGTCTAGATTATATATTTTTTTTGAGGTTGTAGTCATTTAATTTGTAATTTTGGATTCAATTGGGCGATTGCTTTTGGAGTTATTCACTTTACATTGTGTTCAAGATGGTAACTTCCACCACTCTGAAGAGTCTCGGCGTCTGATTGGTCTGATTTTCAGTTAGGCGCCACCTGATTGGCCGGTGGACGTAACCCTGTACACTCTTTGTTTGTCTAATCTTGAACAGGTTTGTGCTGAAAACAAAGTTTTGTTGTACTTGTGCAATGACAATAAAAACGTATCCTATCCTATCCTATCCTATCCTATCCTGCTTTTTGCTGACGCACAAGAACAAGGTTTTTTCCCACTCCAGACTGGGCCCCCTTAGGATTCCAGTCTAGATTATATTTTTTTACCCATCTTTCCCCAGCTTTTACCTTTTTCCCATCTTTTACGGGGCACTTTGTGGTGACCCATCAGCGTTCCTGTTCTGTAACCATGCACACTGTTTGTTTGTCTAATCTTGAACAGGTTTGTGCTGAAAACAAAGTTTTGTTGTACTTGTGCAATGACAATAAAGACCTATCGTATCCTATCCTATCCTATCTTATACTATCCTATCCTATCCTGCTTTTTGCTGACGCACAAGAACAAGGTTTTTTCCCACTCCAGACTGGGCCCCCTTAGTAGCCCAGTCTAGATTATATTTTTTTTACTCATCCTTCCCCAGCGTTTACCTTTTTCCCATCTTTTACGGGGCACTTTGTGGTGACTCATCAGCGTTCCTGTTCTGTAACCCTGTACACTGTTTGTTTGTCTAATCTTGAACAGGTTTGTGCTGAAAACAAAGTTTTGTTGTACTTGTGCAATGACAATAAAGACCTATCCTATCCTATCCTATCCTATCCTATCCTATCCTATCCTGCTTTTTGCTGACGCACAAGAACAAGGTTTTTTCCCACTCCAGACTGGGCCCCCCTAGGAGCCCAGTCTAGTTTATATTTTTTTACCCATCCTTCCCCAGCGTTTACCTTTTTCCCATCTTTTACGGAGCACTTTGTGGTGACCCATCAGCGTTCCTGTTCTGTAACCCTGTACACTGTTTGTTTGTCTAATCTTGAACAGGTTTGTGCTGAAAACAAAGTTTTGTTGTACTTGTGCAATGACAATAAAGACCCATCCTATCCTATCTTATCCTATCCTATCCTATCCTATCCTATCCTATCCTGCTTTTTGCTGATGCACAAGAACAAGGTTTTTTCCCACTCCAGACTGGGCCCCCTTAGGATCCCAGTCTAGATTATATTTGTTTACCCATCCTTCCCCAGCGTTTACCTTTTTCCCATCTTTTACGGGGCACTTTGTGGTGACCCATCAGCGTTCCTGTTCTGTAACCATGTACACTGTTTGTTTGTCTAATCTTGAACAGGTTTGTGCTGAAAACAAAGTTTTGTTGTACTTGTGCAATGACAATAAAGACCTATCCTATCCTATCCTATCCTATCCTATCCTATCCTATCCTATCCTATCCTATCCTATCCTATCCTGCTTTTTGCTGACGCACAAGAACAAGGTTTTTTTCCCACTCCAGACTGGGCCCCCTTAGGAGCCCAGTCTAGATTGTATTTTTTTTACTCATCCTTCCCCAGCGTTTACCTTTTTCCCATCTTTTACGGGGCGCCTTATGGCGACCCATCAGCTTTTTTGTTCTGTAACCCTGTACACTGTTTGTTTGTCTAATCTTGAAGAGGTTTGTGCTGAAAACAAAGTTTTGTTGTACTTGTGCAATGATAATAAAGACCCATCCTATCCTATCTTATCCTATCCTATCCTATCCTATCCTGCTTTTTGCTGATGCACAAGAACAAGGTTTTTTTCCCACTCCAGACTGGGCCCCCTTAGGAACCCAGTCTAGTTTATATTTTTTTACCCATCCTTCCCCAGCGTTTGCCTTTTTCCCATCTTTTACAGCGCACCTTGTGGTGACCCATCAGCGTTCTTGTTCTGTAACCCTTCACACTGTTTGTTTGTCTTATCTTGAACAGGTCTGTGCTGAAAACAAAGTTTTGTTGTACTTGTGCAATGACAATAAAGACTTATCATATCCTATCCTATCCTATCCTGCTTTTTGCTGACACACAAGAACAAGGTTTTTTTCCCACTCCAGACTGGGCCCCCTTAGGAGCCCAGTCTAGATTATATTTTTTTTTTACCCAACATGTGCAGGCACACACTCACACACAATGGACCAAGGTCTACCAGGACGCAAAACCTGACCCGGGACAATGTGAGACACAAATGGACTGACATCCGCTTCCTTTTTGTCTGTTTTTGTGTGTCTCTTCCAGAGTAAGAAACACGCCAACAAGGTGCGTCTGTTTTACATGCTTCACCCGGAAGACGGGGGACCGCCTTCGAAGCGACTGAGGCCAGATAATCCGGTATGTTGTCACTCCGTCACTTCAACAGCGAAGGTGTCAGTTAAATGTCAAGAACAGGGGTCGGGAACCTTTTTGACTGAGAGAGCCATGAAAGCAAAATATTTAAAAATGTATTTCTGTGAGAGCGAAATCATACTTTTTAACACTGAATACTACTAAATGCCTGCATTTTTTTTAGTAAGACCAACATTTTCAGAGTATTGTAGGTCTCTTTTTATTTTTAATAACATTGTTATTCTGAAGCTAACCACAATTAAATAAAATACTTCTTACCATGAATGCGACTTCTTTAACATATTTTGACACTGTGATTACCAGCGTAATTAGGTTGGTAGGTAGATATTGTTATTGCCCAAGTACAACAAAACATTGATGATTGACTGATGGATTTGATTAGACAAACAGTGTCTATGAGAACAGCTATGAGAAAAAACGCAAGAGCAAAGCATATATACGTATCACAACATACAACTCCAGACTTGCAACAGAGGGGAGGGAGTGGGGGCTACGGTGGTGGGCTGCAGCTCTACAGGCACTGCCTAGCCATCCATCACCCCTAAGGGATTTGCGTCGAGGGCGTTGGATGAATTATTCATTACTTATCGTGTTAAGCAATGTCAGCTAAAATTTATCTTGAGAGCAAGATGCAGTCATCAAAAGAGCCATATCTGGCTCCAGAGCCATAGGTTCCCTACCCCTGGTCAAGAAGATCGTCACGCATGAACACAAAATAAATGATCCGGTTTATTTTCAAAAGAAAATATTCTGTGTTCAAGACGGATCATATTTTACACCTTGAAACGTCAGACCAGACGTTATTTTAGACGATGCTGTTTCTGCAGGTCCAAAACAAACAATACAGGCATAGCCTGGGACAGCTTTTTTTGTGGGACTGGGTGAATTCCGAGCACGTCGAATGTTGGTTAGTGTTGTCCCGATATCATATTTTTAGTACCGGTACCAAAATTATTTTGATACCACAAAAATGTCATTATTGGCTTTATTTTAACGAAAAATCTTAGGGTACATTAAACATACCGTATTTCTTTAAATTGCCGCAGGGCGTATAGTATGCACCTGGCTTGAATTACTCGCAAACCCGCTTGCCAAAATAATTAGCGAATGCTTAGTATTACTGTCTGGTCAAACTCGTAGCTGTTGTTTGGTAGCTTAGCTTCTAACCACTTTTGCAACATTTTTATTCAGCGGGTCTATGCATGGAGGAAAATATATTTTGCCTATGAACTGGCTTGTGTAAATCTCCAAGACCCAGATCTAAGGACGACTTGTCTTTTTTTTTTTTTTTTTTTCAAGGGTGAAAATGCAGTCTTTTTTTTTTATTTGGGTCAATATGGGATTTTTATGTGACAGGTTGATGCATGCGGTCGTCGCAGGTGAAAATGGGCCATCATGTCCTTGGTAGTGTCCTGCATTTAGGATACAAAGGACCTGATTCTACTCAGGCTAACCCACCAGGCCCATCTATTCACAGGTCTAAATGTGGCAACCGAGAGCTCATGGGAATTTGTGTGTTGTTTAATCAGTTGTGAGCGATTGTGTCGTTTTGGTGGGCCGTATAATTCTCCCCGGAGGGACAATGCGGTCTCGCTGGTGCTTGTGGTGAGCTTTAGAGGCTGCCAAGTAGCTGGGTATCAGACAACTGCAGGCGATGGCTGGAGAGGACAATGTTTTAAGACTGTGTGTGTGTGTGTGTGTGTTCTTATATTTCTACCCTTCTTGAGACATCAACATGGTAAAGTACCTTCCATATGAGGACCAGTGAACAGGTTGGGACCGAAATTACGGTCCCAATACGAAAAACCGTCGCATCTAATAGAGAATGTCTCATATCTATCACAATTAGGGTGGTCCAAAAAAGGTGGAATTTTTTAAATTGACTGTGTGTCGGTTTTAAAAGTGCTCCCCCTCTGGTCAATATATGAAATAACAAGTGTGTGTATAAATTTGAAGTGTTCCCCCTCTGGCGAACATATGTAATAAGAAGTGTATGTAAAAAATTTAAGTGCGTCCTTTTTGCATAAAAAAAATAAATAATATTAAATAAGTATACAGAGACATACTGTGATGACTTAAAAATGTGTTTTAAAAATAACTAAAAGCATTTTTTTCCTTACAATTTGTCGACTTTTTTCTTTTTAAAATTGGGAGCAACTTTTCATATTCTTTCTGTCTCTGTGATATGGCAATATTTTCTCGTAAAATGAACCCTTTTTTATGTAAAAATATTACTTTTTCATGCAAAATGGTGACATTTTGTCATAAAATTCAGACTTTTATCACAATGTTGCCAATTTCTTTTGTTCTTGTAAAATAGTGCCATGTTTTGAGTAAAATTATAACTATTATGATATTGGCAAAACTGTAAAGTTATTTTCTAAAATTGTGACTTTTGTCGAGTAAAATTACAACTCTTTTCATAAAAATGCTAACATTGAAGCTTTTCTTGTAAAATTGCGACTTTTATTGAGTAAAATTCCAACTTTCATCATAATATTGCACAAATGTTCAGTTTTTCTTGTAAAACTTTGATTTGCGTTGAATAAAATGACGGCTTTTAATATTGTTTTTCACAACACGCTTTTTTATATTTGCATAGTTTGTAAGTATTATAATGTTGTAAATACACATATTTATGTTTTTAGAAAGGGTGGTCCTAAAGAGGTAGGCATTTTTCGGAGGTCTCAAGAAGGTAAGAAATACAAGTGTGTGTGTGTGTGTGTTTGTGTGTGTGTGTGTGTGTGTGTGTGTGTGTCTGTGTTCTTGTATTTCTACCCTTCTTGAGACATCAACAAGGAAAAGTACCTTCAATGTGAAGATCGGTGAACAAGTTAGGACCGAAATTACGGTCCAAATACGAAAAACCGTTGCATCTAATAGAGAATGTCTCATTTGCACCCCTGGTGGTGAAATCTATCACAATTAGGGTGGTCCAAAAAAGGTGGGATTTTTTAAATTGACTGTGTGTCGGTGTTAAAAGTGCTCCCTCTCTGGTTAACATATGAAATAACAAGTGTGTGTAAAATATTTGAAGTGCTCCCCCTCTGGCCAACGTATGTAATAACAAGTGTGTGTAAGATATTGAAAGGCATCCCCTTTGGCCTAAAAAAATAAATAAATAAATACATAAATATGTATAAATAGACATACTGTAATAGCTTGAAGTTAACAAAAAACAATTAAAAACCCATTACAAACAAAAAAATAAAAAAATAAAAAAAAATTCACTAAAATGAGTCTTTTTCTCCCAATGTGTCGAGTTTTTTCTTATAAAACTGGGAGCAATTTGTCGTATTCTTTCTGTCTTGTGATGTTGCAATATTTTCTCGTAAAATGATTACTTTCTTATGTAAAATTATCACTTTTTAATGCAAAATGGTGACGTTTGCCATATAAAATTCAGACTTTTATCAAAATATTGCCAATTTTTTGTTTTGTTCCTTCTAAAATAGTGCCATGTTTAGAGTAAAATGATGACTATTATAATAACTGCAAAATTGTAAAGTTTTTCTCTAGAATTGTGACTTTTGTCGAGAAAAATTACGACTCTTCATAAAAATGCCAACATTTGAAGCTTTTCTTGTATAATTGCGACTGTTATTAAGTAAAATTCCAACTTTCATTATAATATTGCACAAATGTTCAGTTTTTCTTGTAAAATTTTGATTTGCGTTGAATAAAATGACGGCTTTTAATATTGTTTTTCACAACACGCTTTTTTATATTTGCATAGTTTGTAAGTATTATAATGTTGTAAATACACATATTTATGTTTTTATAAAGGGTGGTACTAAAGAGGTAGGCATTTTTCGGAGGTCTCAAGAAGGTAAGAAATACAAGTGTGTGTGGGTGTATGTGTGTGTGTGTGTGTGTGTGTGCGTGTGTGTGTGTGTGTGTGTGTGTGTGTGTGTGTGTGTGTGTGTGTGTGTGTGTGTGTGTGTGTGTGTGTTCTTGTATTTCTACCCTTCTTGAGACATCAACAAGGAAAAGTACCTTCAATGTGAAGATCGGTGAACAAGTTAGGACCGAAATTACGGTCCAAATACGAAAAACCGTTGCATCTAATAGAGAATGTCTCATTTGCACCCCTGGTGGTGATATCTATCACAATTAGGGTGGTCCAAAAAAGGGGTGATTTTTCAAATTGACTGTGTGTCGGTTTTAAAAGTGCTCCCTCTCTGGTCAATATATGAAATAACAAGTGTGTGTATAAATTTGAAGTGTTCCCCCTCTGGCCAACATATGTAATAAGAAGTGAGTGTAAGAAATTGAAATGCATCCCCTTTGGCCTAAAAATATAAATAAATAAATACATAAATATGTATAAATAGACATACTGTAATAGCTGAATGTTAACAAAAACAATTAAAAACCCATTACAAACAAAAAAATAAATACAAATTCACTAAAATGAGTCTTTTTCTCCCGATGTGTCGAGTTTTTTCTTATAAAACTGGGAGCAATTTGTCGTATTCTTTCTGTCTTGTGATGTTGCAATATTTTCTCGTAAAATGATTACTTTTTTATGTAAAATTATCACTTTTTAATGCAAAATGGTGACGTTTGTCATATAAAATTCGGACTTTTATCACAATATTGCCAATTTTTTGTTTTGTTCCTGTAAAATAGCGCCATGTTTAGAGTAAAATGATGACTTTTATAATAACTGCAAAATTGTAAAGTTTTTCTCTAGAATTGGGACTTTTGTCGAGTAAAATTAAGACTCTTCATAAAAATGCTAACATTTGAAGCTTTTCTTGTAAAATTGCGACTGTTATTGAGTAAAATTTCAACTTTCATCATAATATTGCACAAATGTTCAGTTTTTCTTGTAAAATTTTGATTTGCGTTGAATAAAATGATGGCTTTTAATATTGTTTTTCACAACACGCTTTTTTATATTTGCATAGTTTGTAAGTATTATAATGTTGTAAATACACATATTTATGTATTTAGAGAGGGTGGTCCTAAAGAGGTAAGCATTTTTCGGCGGTCTCAAGAAGGTAAGAAATACAAGTGTGTGTGTGTGTGTGTGTGTGTGTGTGTGTGTGTGTGTATGTGTGTGTGTGTGTGTGTGTGTGTGTTCTTGTATTTTTACCCTTCTTGAGACATCAACACGGTAAAGTACCTTCCATATGAGGACCAGTGAACAGGTTGGGACCGAAATTACGGTCCCAATACGAAAAACCGTTGCATCTAATACAGAATGTCTCATTTGCACCCCTGGTGGTGATATCTATCACAATTAGGGTGGTCCAAAAAAGGTGGGATTTTTCAAATTGACTGTGTGTTGGTTTTAAAAGTGCTCCCCCTCTGGTCAATATATGAAATAACAAGTGTGTGTAAAATTTTGAAGCGCTCCCCCTCTAGCGAACATATGTAATAAGACGTGAGTGTAAGAAATTGAAATGCGCCCCCCTTTGACCAAAATTAATTAAATTCAATAAATTAATATGTATATAGAGACATACTGTAATAACTTGAAGTAAATAATGAAGATTAATAAACATTACTGACAAAAAATAAAAATAATTAAAAATACTAAAAGCAGTCTTTTTCTCACGTTGTGTCGACTTTTTTCTCATGATTGGTAACAATTTTCCATATTCTTTCTGTTTCTGTTACATTACAATGTTTTCTCGTAAAATGATTACTTTTTAATGTAAAATTTTTGCTTTTTAATGCAAAATGGTCACGTTTGTCTTATAAAATTCTGACTTTTATCACAATATTGCCAATTTTTTCTGGTTGTTCTTGTAAAATAGTGGCATTTGGAGTAAAAGTATGACTTTTGTCATAATTGTCTGTGTGTGTGTGTGTGTGTGTGTGTGTGTGTGTGTGTGTGTGTGTGTGTGTGTGTGTGTTCTTGTATTTCTACCCTTCTTGAGACATCAACAAAGAAAAGTACCTTCAATGTGAAGATCGGTGAACAAGTTAGGACCGAAATTACGGTCCCAATAGGAAAAACCGTTGCATCTAATAGAGAATGTCTCATTTGCACCCCTGGTGGTGATATCTATCACAATTAGGGTGGTCCAAAAAAGGGGTGATTTTTCAAATGGACTGTGTGTCGGTTTTAAAAGTGCTCCCTCTCTGGTCAACATATGAAATAACAAGTGTGTGTAAAAATTGTTATCGCTCCCCCTCTGGCCAACATATGTAATAACAAATGTGTGTATGAAATTGAAATGCGCCTCCTTAGGCCAATTTTTTTTTTTTTAAATAAAATAAATATGTATATAGAGACATACTGTAATAATGAAGATTAAAAATCACTTACAAAAAAAACATCAAAAAAAATAAATTAACTAAAAGCTTACCTTTTTTATATTCGCATAGTATGTATACATTATTAATTTTGTAAATGCAAAGCTTTACATATCTAGAAAGGGTGGTCCTAAAGAGATAGCCATTTGTTTTTCGGCGGTCTGAAGAAGGTAAGAAGTACAAGAATATGTGTGTGTGTGCACTGAAGACTGGTTATTGTGTAGCAGAGAGGAGTGTGTTAATGACACACAATATGTAAACAGCAGCAATATGGAAGGAGACGGTTCGAAATGATGGTGTTAATGGAAAAATTCCCAGTATAATACTGTCTGCCTCGTTTATATGCCAAGCCTTCAAATTCCACATCACAACACACACACACACCGTGGACACAGCTGGTTGAAATACAAATCAAAGTGACCCATAAACTCTGGCATCGCCACAAAAAGATTACCCGGTTGTTATGCATCAGTTATCTCGGTTTGCAAACAAACCTGCGCCAATGCCCGATAAATGTATTAATATTATCATAATCCTGTGAATAATGCAAACGTTCAAGGTATAGAATAGGCTGAGTCCGCAGCTATCGTCTTCAAAGGAACATGTTGGACGTGTCTTCATTTGAAGTGAATAAAAAGCAGCGAGGCAAAGACAAGAAGACTAATTTTATAGTTCCAAAGGAAAGGCAGCTGTCAGGAAATATTTGTAGACCAATAAAAAAAGGCACAGATCCATAACCGGCTGTCAGTATTGCAGAGTCACTCTCCACCTTCGTGCAAGGACTACAAGAACTTTCCAGAACTACTTGGAAAAAAGTAGCACTACCCATGAATATACCATGAATTGATTTACGTGGACCCCGACTTAAACAAGTTGAAAAATTTATTCGGGTGTTACCATTTAGTGGTCAATTGTACAAAATATGTACTGACCTGTGCAATCTACTAATAAAAGTTTCAATCAATCAAAAAAACCCAAAAGGTGGGTGTGGCTTTAACCAAGCAATTGATTGATTGATCGATTGAGAAGTTTATTGACATCTTAAAGGGGAACATTATCACCAGACCTATGCAAGTATCAATATATACCTTGATGGTGCAGAAAAAAGACCATATATTTTTTTAACCGATTTCCGAACTCTAAATGGGTGAATTTTGGCGAATTAAACGCCTTTCTGTTTATCGGTCTTTTTGCGATGACGTCAGAACGTGACGTCTCCGAGGTAATACAGCCGCCATTTTCATTTTCAACACATTACAAACACCGGGTCTCAGCTCTTTTATTTTCCATTTTTTCGACTATTTTTTTGGAACTTTGGAGACATCATGCCTCGTCGGTGTGTTGTCGGAGGGTGTAACAACACTAACAGGGAGGGATTCAAGTTGCACCACTGGCAAGAAATCTGCCGCCAGACCCCCATTGAATGTACCAGAGTGTCTCCACATTTGACCGGCGATGCTAAGACAGACATGGCACAGAGATGTATGGATAACCTGCAGATGCATTTGCAACAATAAATTCAACGAAATCACAAAGGTGAGTTTTGTTGATGTTGACTTATGTGCTAATTGGACATATTTGGTTGCGGCGTGACTGCCAGCTAATCGATGCTAACATGCTACGCTAATCGACGCTAACATGGTATTTACCGGCGGTGCTAAGGCAGACATGGCACAAAGATGTATGGATAACCTGCAGATGCATTTGCAACTATAAAGTCAACGAAATCACAAAGGTGAGTTTTGTTGATGTTGACTGCCAGCTAATCAATGCTAAAATGCTATACTAATCGATGCTAACATGCTATTTACCGGCGGTGCTAAAGCAGACATGGGACAGAGATGTATGGATAACCTGCAGATGCATTTGCAACTATATTACGTTTCTTCCACCCACATTTAATGCGAAACAAACACTTACCAATCGAAGGATTTAAGTTGCTCCAGTGTCACGAGATGCAAAAGTCCTGATCGTTTGGTCCGCACATTTTACCGGCGATGCTAACGCAGCTATTCGGCCATGCTATGACTATGAATAGCGTCAATAGCTATTCGCTCAATAGCTTCAGTTTCTTCTTCAATACTTTCATACTCCAACCATCTGTTTCAATACATGCGTAATCTGTTGAATCGCTTAAGCCGCTCAAATCCGAGTCTGAATCCGGGCTAATGTCGCTATATCTTGCTGTGGTAACCGCCATGTTGTTTGTATTGGCAGCACTGTGTGACGTCACAGGAAAATGGATACTCGCATCGCAAATAGCGAAAATCAAGAACTTTAAAGCTTTTTTAGGGATATCCCGGGAGGTGTAAAATTTTGAAAAAAACTTCAAAAAATAAAACAAGCCACTGGGAACTGATTTTTATTGTTTTTAACCCTTTTGAAATTGTGATAATGTTCCCCTTTAAATAATTGAATCCATGCATCACTTTAAAAAGGCAAATGGATGGCACAAAAAGCCAAAAGGCTTGTTTCCAATGTGGTCCACTAAATATTCATCACATTTTATACATTCAATAATAAAAGATATATAACCTGAAACATGTATATAATAAAATACTTTTAAAAAATGGATACATTTTGTACATATAACATATGTACATAACAACAATACAACATACATTCATAAACATGGATTCATTTGCAAAAGTTTAATATATTTATCTGTACAGTCATTTTTTTTTATTTTTATATTTGCACCTTATTGATCTTTTATCCTGCACTACCATGAGCTAATGCAACGAAATGTTCAAATTTGAATGACAATAAAAGGAAGTGTAATATACACAGTAAGTATATACTCCAAGATAAAATATATATGCACTATAACCACATTACAAACTTGTTTGATAGTTTGCATAAATGTTAGCTATTCTAGCAGTTTTAGCAGAAATGGACAACACTTTACCACTCTCAGTGGTAGAGAATGTCGGATTAGTAGCTGTTAAAGTTAAGGATTTTTGTTATTTCAGACTGTGAGTACACCACAGGGCTAGTGACAGTGTGTGTGCATGTATATAAGTGTCTAAGTGCGTGTCCCTTTAAGAAGGCCGATCTGCCTTTGATCTCCACCTGGGTCAGGAATTCAAAATTAGTCCCTCTACTTGCTGGAAGTAAAGGAGTGTCTAAGGTGAGTGTCCCTTTAACCTTCCTCTTATGTTAACTTTCTGTTACCATCTCTTATGTTAACGGGTCGGTTTTGACCCATGTCTTAAATCAGCTGTAAAATACACTAAAAAAGAATTATCTATCATCCAATTTGTTTCTCATCTCTCGGTTACCTTGTTAGGCTTCCTTATCCTTGAAGATATTGGTTTTAATATTTTTGGTTTGGGCCATTGGGCCTTTTTTTTTGTCAGTATACCCCTCGATTTCAATTTTTAAAAATGGTAAAACGAACCTCAAGAGAATCATATAAATAAAAAAAAGGTTGTTGTGTTACCTAACTATTACTAAGGGGTATTAGAACACATCTCTTAAATAAATGTGTTTTATTCATTTTTTCATTTTAAGAATTTTAACTATAGTAACATCTATGGTGTTACGGGTCAATTTCGACCCATATATATTTACTTCAAGAAAAAGGCTAAAAAGTATTTTTTTCAGCAACAGAAATCCAACATCAAACAAACAACAACCAATCAAGCAAATGAAACCAGGAGAAATAGATTACTAGTTCCAAAACTAATAAAAAAAAACAAAATCAGAGTGGCAAAAAGTGACACTTTTAGTGTCCGTCTTTTGTTTGTTTTTGTACAGGATAACAAGGTAAAATGAGAATCCACTAAAGCTCACATGATTGGGAGAGGAGCTGGCTGTCTGTGTGTTCAGTTTTGGCTCTTATCATTGCTTTATCATCTTATTTTTATAACTGGGTCGAAACCGACCCTAACAACACCAAGGGCATAATTTCTACCAGAGCATTTTATAATTTAGTGAAAAAAATTCAAATGTTTTATTTTGTTGACAAAGAGGTTCCCTGACAAAGTCAAAAAGTTTTGATGCAAAAAAATAAATGTATGTGGTGTTTTTATGCATTTAAAAACTAAAACGGGTCGCTGCCGACCCTAACACAAGACGAAGGTTAAGAAGCCCGACCTACCTCGGACAGGTGTCGTGGTGTGACTGCAGCCAGGCACGTAAGAAAACCCTGGTTTCCATGGCAACGTGTCTGTCGCTTTCACTCATTTGCCGCTTTTCCACCAATGCAGGGGTAGGCAATAGGGGTGTGGGAAAAAATCTATCCGAATTTGTATCGCGATTCTCACGTTGTGCGATCCAGATTTTTAAAATCGATTTTTAAATAAAATCAATTTTTTCTTCTTTTTTTTTTTTTTAATCAATCCAACAAAACAATACACAGAAATACCATAACAAGGCAATCCAATTCCAAAACCGAACCTGACCCAGCAACATTCAGAACTGCAATAAACAGAGCAATTGAGAGGAGACACAAACACGACACAGAACAAACCAAAAGTAGTGAAAGAAAAATGAATATTATCAACAACAGTATCAATATTAGTGATAATTTCAGCATAACAGTGATTAAAAATCCCTCATTGACATTATCATTAGACATTTATAAAAATTAAAAAAAGAACGATAGTGTCACAGTGGCTTACATAAGCTTGACAACACACTGTGTCCAATGTTTTCACAAAGATAAAATAACTCATATTTTTGGTTCGTTTAATAGTTAAAACAAATTTACATTATTGCAATCAGTTGATAAA
Organism: Nerophis ophidion; assembly: GCF_033978795.1. Lineage (NCBI taxonomy): Eukaryota > Metazoa > Chordata > Actinopteri > Syngnathiformes > Syngnathidae > Nerophis > Nerophis ophidion. Next base: position 9,617,978 of record NC_084619.1, read on the forward strand.
ACATTGTCTTTTACAATTATAAAAGCTTTTTTTACAAAAATCTACTACTCTGCTAGCATGATCAGCAGACTGGGGTAGATCCTGCTGAAATCATATGAATTGAATACATACAGAATAATTTTGAACCGAAAAAATATCGTTTTTCAATCGAGAATCGCGTTGAATTGAAAAAAATCGATATGTTATCGAATCGCGACCCCAAGAATCGATATTGAATCGAATCGTGGGACACCCAAAGATTTGCATCCCTAATATATATATATATATATATATATATATATATATATATATATATATATATATATATATATATATATATATATGTATATATATATATATATATATATATATATATATATATATATATATATATACATATATATATATATATATATATATATGTATATATATATATATATATATATATGTCTGTATCACACCTGTGTTTCCATCTGCCTTCCTAAGTGAGAAAGACATGACTCAGACCCTTCTGGCTTTCACCTCATGTGGGCCACTAGATTACACACACACACACACACACACACACACACACACACACACACACACACACACGCACACACACACACGCACTGTGAGAGCATTACGGTCAGCACTTTATTCACAACCTTTCCTCAAAGACATCACATTTATTTTTGTAGAACGCAGCGCAGCTTACAAACACTTGTCAAGACATGACATTATTTGCATTCCCTTTTTTTTTTTTTTTTTTTGCACCCGAGGCGAACTTTTGGCACATCTCTCGGCAGTGTACTTTATCTGAGGAGTAGCATTGTTTATACTGCATACATACAAAGACAGCGCAATTAATTATCCTGTCCCGGCCGACTTGTGCGGTAATGGCTCCGCTCTCAGGCTACATTCACGCCAAATTGCGCCGTTCGCACTATCATGAAAAATAAAGACGTATATCACATATGGACAAAAAAAAAAATTGACATTTGTTGATGACTTCACTTCATCGATCACCATTAACTTAAAAGCATCATCACTCTTCTTCTGTTCACCAACTTGCAAAAAACAAGCAATTTGAATGATGCAACACCTGACATTTACTAAATTAGTTGGATTTTCCCAAATAAATCAATCTATACTGTTTCCAAACATGTAAATTAAAGGCCTACTGAAATGAGATGTTCTTATTTAAACGGGGATAGCAGCTCCATTCTATGTGTCATACTTGATCATTTCGCGATATTGCCATATTTTTGCTGAAAGGATTTATTAGTGAACATCGACGATAAAGTACGCAACTTTTGGTGCTAATAAAAAAGCCTTGCCTGTAGCGGAAGTAGCAGACGATGTGCGTGTGACGTCACAGGTTGTGGAGCTCCTCACATCCTCACATTGTTTACAATCATGGCCACCAGCAGCGAGAGCGATTCGGACCGAGAAAGCGACAATTTCCCCATTAATTTGAGCGAGGGTGAAAGATTCGTGGATGAGGAAAGTGAGAGTGAAGGACTAGAAAAAAAAATTGTTTACAAGTTTATTCACAATACCATATAACATTTACAATAGTGGTGAATATCATTTAAAGATGTTGGTACGTGAAAGGGTCCACCTAATAAGCTAGAAGAAGCTTTTGACAGGGGGTCCAAAGGACAATATATACATGGAAAGATCAAACATGGTAGCAAGCACATCAACGAAAAACAAAAACAAAACAACAACAACGCTGATGATAATCACAAGATAATAGTACTAAAGCAAGCATATACATACATACATATATTCATTCAACCATGCAAAACCCAACAGTAGTCTACCCCACATGAGGCATTCAATCAATCAGTCAATGTTTACTTATATAGCCCTAAATCACTAGTGTCTCAAAGGGCTGCACAAACCACTACGACATCCTCGGTAGGCCCACATAAGGGCAAGGAAAACTCACACCCAGTGGGACGTCGGTGACAATGATGACTATGAGAACCTTGGAGAGGAGGAAAGCAATGGATGTCGAGCGGGTCCAACATGATACTGTGAAAGTTCAATCCATAATGGATCCAACACAGTCGCGAGAGTCCAGTCTAAAGCGGATCCAACACAGCAGCGAGAGTCCCGTTCACAGCGGAGCCAGCAGGAAACCATCCCAAGCGGAGGCGGATCAGCAGCGCAGAGATGTCCCCAGCCGATACACAGGCAAGCAGTACATGGCCACCGGATCGGACCGGACCCCCTCCACAAGGGAGAGTGGGACATAGAAGAAAAAGAAAAAAAACGGCAGATCAACTGGTCTAAAAAGGGAGTCTATTTAAAGGCTAGAGTATACAAATGAGTTTTAAGGTGAGACTTAAATGCTTCTACTGAGGTGGCATCTCGAACTGTTACCGGGAGGGCATTCCCGAGTACTGGAGCCCGAACGGAAAACGCTCTATAGCCCGCAAACTTTTTTTGGGCTTTGGGAATCACTAATAAGCCGGAGTCCTTTGAACGCAGATTTCTTGCCGGGACATATGGTACAATACAATTAAAGATAGGTGGTTAATAGGTTGGAGCGATTCAGATGTTATTAGACAAATTTACTAGGATAATTCTGGAAAATGCCTTATCTGCTTATTGTGTTACTCGTGTTTTAGTGAGATTATATGGTCGTACTGTACAACCTGAAGGTCGGCCCCTGCACCTTTCTTCAGCACCAGTCGACGAGTGGTGGCGATGCCCATCTCTGCCCTTCGCAAGGGACCCTCTTTGAAACACGATCTTTCGAAATGATCGCTGCATAATACACTGTACTTTGTGTGTGTGGTCCAATCCAACCGTGTTTGCTTGACCGCTCTGTTCCATAGTAAAGCTTGACTGTCATCTTTCGGGAACGTAAACAAAGAAACACCGGCTGTGTTTGTGTTGCTAAAGCCGGCCGCAATACACCGCTTCCCACCTACAGCTTTCTTCTTTGATGTCTCCATTGTTCATTGAACAAATTACAAAATATTCAGCAACACAGATGTCCAGAGTACCGTGGAATTTTGCGACGAAAACAGACGACTTAATAGCCGGGAACGATGCTGGAAAAAAATGTCCTCTACACGTCATCATACCGAGATGTTTCAGCAGGATATTTCGTGAGAGTGAAGTACTAGAAAAAAATAACAACACAAAAAAAACTAGAGGGCAGTGGGAGCGATTCAGATGTTATTAGACACATTTACTAGGATAATTCTGGAAAATCCTTATCTGCTTATTGTGTTACTAGTGTTTTAGTGAGATTATATGGTCGTATTGTACAACCTGAAGGTCGGCCCCACACCTTTCTTCAGCACCAGTCGACGGGTGGTGGCGATGCCCATCTCTGCCCTTCGCAAGGGACCCTCTTCGAAACACGATCTTTCGAAATGATCCCTGCATAATACACTCTACTTTGTGTGTGTGGTCCAATCCAACCGTGTTCGCTTGAGCGCTCTGTTCCATAGTAAAGATTTTTTTTTTACACTGTGGCACTTTGAGGTTGTTTGCTCAACATAAAGTGTTGAGATCCGCTTTTTGGATCCTCCACATATTATTGTTTATTGTTCCATTTTTATTTTCACTCTCCATCTGATCCTATTATTTCCTGTTTAAGTCGGTCACCATGGTTACTCATCAGTTCACCTGCTGCTCACGCCCCGCACACCTGCTACACATAATCACCGTCACTTTATAAGCCGTCTTTTGTTTGTTCAGCCTGGGTTCATAATTTGCTCAGCCATTTGTTTATTCCAGCTCTCATGCTGTATGTTTTGTTTTACTCTTTAATGTGTCTACGTGCCAGTTTAGTTCTCATTTTTGTATATCCTAGCTTTTATGCTAGCGTATTTTGTTTGTTTTATTCTACTAGCTCCAGCATTTTTTGTTATATAGCTCTTTTTGTTATTTAAATACATTGTGTATATCTTACCTTTGCTGTGTTCACTTGACGCATCCTCGAGGGAATCGAACCCGGCATCACAATGCCGAACCGGCGTAACATAAAGTGCTTTTTCAAAAATAAAATCTATTACTACTATTATTATTATAGAAGAGTAAAAGCTACTCAACCTGTAATTGGGAAATAATTTGGAACTGCACGTTCAAAATGCAAGAAAATTTGACACCTCTGGGTCATGTGGATTTAATATCCCAAAATTGTTTTTTTTCTTATTATTTTGGCTTTAGTCGACCTCACGCCGTCCAATGGGAAGAGCACAAAAAGGTATTTGGGCCGAGTGAAGGAAATGCCAATGTTTACTCAGTGCGAAATGTCATGCCTTGAGCTTTTTTTGGTGGCTCTTTGTGTTTGTGAGCGGAGGTGAAACGTGTTCTGCAAAGCAGAGAAAGTAGGTCGTAAAGGTGCTCGCACATGACAGCCAGTTGGGGAGAAGGGTTGCATCTTTCCCTCTATCTCGTCGGTGCATCCACCTGCGCATGAGTGGCAAGAGGAAGCCAAACGCCGTGCTATATTTGCATCACCCCGTTTCCTCTGTTTAATTTACACTCTGGCGTCAAATGAGAGCGTGTATATTTAGCGGCGATGTCTCCCACGGTGCTGAATGCAGCACGGTGAAGGCAGGGGCGTACAGAGAGCGAAGCAGAAAGAGCGAAGGATAAACATGGCTAATTAGGGGCTTGTTGTTGGGAAGAGACGGAATGTTCGGAGACGCCGACATAACTGTACACGTCTGTAAAGAGTTAGAGTGCAATATCCATATCAGTGTCGACTTTTTAATCTCAGTATTCTCCTCCATGTGCTATCAACTTAACGACCAATAAAAACATGTTTTATGTTCCGGCGATGGGCCTTTTCTCGCCGCTTTGTTCATTCAGTTTTGACAAAGAGCAGGAAGCGGTTTGAAATCCTGAACCCTGACCTAAAGGCTGACGACTCTTTTGCAGAAAGATGAAATTTACAAAATGTATATTGTTTAAAGCAAGGGTGTCCAACCTAGAGCCCTTCAAAATTTTCCCGCTAGATGTCATGATCTTAAAAAAAGAAACCTCGACTTGGGAGATTTTGATTCATATCAGAAGTCAATCTACACGGTGCTCTGTCGCCATCTTATGGACAACAAGCGTAATTTGGGTTCCTGGCCACTGTTGCGTTTGGACCAGATGTTCGTCCGAGGGAATTTAAGTTGCTGGTCAATCCCAAATTGTTTTATTGACACATAAGCTGATTTTAAATGAACACCCAGAACAGAATAGGTATTTTGCAATTTATTCCAAAGCTTTGGAGAGACCAACCTAAAAACAAGACATTCAATTCGCGTCGCCTTGTTGGTCTGAAAACACTACGGAAGTCTTGTCTTTTTCAATACGCCACTAGCCCCCACCCTTCAGAGCGAGTACACATATCTATTGTTTTACTTAGCTGGAGAAAAAAATAGATAGGAAGAAGGAGTTTTGCTACTCCTGCATTCCAAGCTCAAGGTAGTCTACAGCAGTAGTCCCCAACCCTTTTGTATCCGCGGACCTGTCAACGCTTAATAATTTGTCCCGCGGCCCGGGGGTGGGGGGGTGGGGGCGGGGGGGAATCCTTTTTTATTTTATTTTATTTTATTTTTTTTTCTTTGTCATGAAAAAGGGACGTTTTTGTCATGAAAAAGGGAGGTTTTTGTGGTTGGTGCACTAATTGTAAGTGTATATTGTGTTTTTTATGTTGATTTAATAAAAATAAAAAAAAACATTATTTATTATTTTTATTTTATTTTTTTTAAATAAAAATGAATAAAAAATTATTCTGCGGCCCGGTACCAATTGGGCCACCGCCCGGTACCGTACCACGGCCCGGTGGTTGGGGACCACTGGTCTACAGTGTACCATCGGTCATGAGATAAAGAAAATATAAAAAGAGTACAAGATAGAACACTAGCTATTTCAAATGTGACTAAATATGGAAATATTTATACATCTATCTCCGTGACCAAGTATCATGTTATGTGTGAGATTGAGTGCAGGATTTATTTATATGACCGAATGCAAACAACATTCCCTAGTCATGATCCCAAAAATAAATCGAAAAAACAACAAAATGCCCCAAAACATGGTCACACACTGTGTTGGATTAGTTACTGGGGCGGTATTGCTCGGTTGGTACAGTGACCGTGCCAGCAACTTAAGGGTTCCAGGTTCGTACCCGCTTCTGCCATCCTAGCCCCTGCCGCTGTGCCCTTGGGCAAGGCACTTTACCCACCTGCTCCCAGTGCCACCCGCACAGGTTTAAATGTAACCTAGATATTTGGTGTCACTATGTAGAGTGCTTCGAGTCACTAACCCACACTGCAACTCCCCAATAAAACACACTCAGGTCTTCTGTTTCCAGCCGATACTACATAAAAAAATAACGTAAAATAACGCAGTAACGCATCATGTAGTAACGGTAACTCAGTTACTGAATATAAAAAAATAACGCGTTAGACTATTAGTTACCGCCGAAAATAATGGTGTTACAGTAACGCGTAAGTCCCAACACTGGTAACACATAACACAATATCACACAATTTGTGGATATTATAAAACACATCCGTGCGCCATAAAAAAAAAATCAGATTAACACCTATCTTATGGACAAGGTGAATCAGTTCCATGATCACTTTTAATGCTTGTCAGATAGCGACAAAGCAGAAACTTATCGACTACGGCATCGTCACGGACTACAGTGGCGGAAGTGCGCACATTTTCAGGACTTATGCAGATCTCATATACACATCAGCAGGTACCAGAAGGTAAAGTTGCTTTTGCACAATATTGTGAAACAAAACGCCAGACAATATGTCTGTTAATGTGTGTCATTAAGTGGTCCTTATACGCACACCATAGTTATACTTGTATGTCTGACTACGGTAGTGTCATATCTTTGTGATCATTTTCTGTTTAGTTAGGTTCTGTTTTGTTTTTGACTCTATTAGTTCCTGTTTTTGCGCAACCTGGTTTGTTTTTGTTTCCATGACTACCCATCAGTTCACCTGTTCTCACGACTCATGCACCTGATTCACTTGAACCAGGGGTCGGGAACCTTTTTGGCTGAGGGAGCCATTCAAGCCAAATATTTTTTAAAGTATCTCCGTGAGAGCGATATAATTTTTTTTTTTTAACACTGAATACAACTATGTGTTTGCATTTTTAGGAAAGACTAACATTTTTAGAGTATAATAAGTATCTTATTCTTTTTAATAACATTGTTGTTCTGAGGCTAACCAAAAATAAAGTACTTCTTACCATTAATGCGACTTCTTGAACAAGTGCGGTAGAAACCGTAGAAACCGGATGGATGGATGAAAATGCATGAGAATGTTTTAAATTTTGAACGCTATTTTTGACACTGATTACCAGCGGAATTATTAATTACTTATCGTGTTAAGCAATGTCAGCTACAATTTATCTGAGAGCCAGATGCAGTCATCAAAAGAGCCACTGATTTGGACTCATGCACCTGTTGTCAATCACCACGTCACTATTTGAGCCTGCAGTTTCCAGGCAGCCAGCCTGGCGACATCACCCTCTATCACCTTCTACTCACCCTCGACACAACCTTGTCATCCATGCCGATGATCCCGGTTCCTTTTTTGTTCCAAGTAAGTTTTTCGTTATTCATGCCATAGTGCAAGTTTTTGTTTTATGACCATAATTTTGCCTTAGTGCAAGTTTTGTTTTCATAGCCAAGTTTGGTAGCTCCGTTGTGAGCACTTTTCGTTTATTCCTTTTTTTTAAAAATTATAATTAAAAGACGTCCTGTAATGGGCCGACAATCCATCAAGCGGTGCGGCTTCAAAGTCACACTAAAACATTTTGTTAGATTTTTTAGAGCTGTGCGTAATGTTCTTTATTTTCAATGGAATATTTAAAGGCCTACTGAAATGAAATTTTCTTATTCAAACGGGGATAGCAGGTCCATTCTATGTGTCATACTTGATCATTTCGCGATATGGCCATTTTTTTGCTGAAAAGATTTAGTAGAGAACATCAACAATAAAGTTCCCAACTTTTGGTCGCTAATAAAAAAGCCTTGCCTGTACCGGAAGTAGCAGACGATGTGCGCGTGACGTCACTGGTTGTGGAGCTCCTCACATCCTCACATTGTTTACAATCATGGCCACCAGCAGCGAGAGCGATTCGGACCGAGAAAGCGATGATTCCCCCATTAATTTGAGCGAGGATGAAAGATTCGTGGATGAGGATAGTGAGAGTGAAGGACTACAAAAAAAACCTAGACGGCAGAGCGATTCAGATGTTATTAGACACATTTACTTGGATAATTCTGGAAAATCCCTTTTCTGCTTATTGTGTTACTAATGTTTTAGTGAGATTATATGGTCGTACCTGTACAGCCTGAAAGTCATAGGGGTGTGGCCACGGGTGTGGTGACCGCCAGTGTCTCAGAGGGAAGCCGCGTTTCTTGACGAGGCGAAGGCAGCGGGTCAGGCCGGGCTGAGATTTTTTATTTGTTTCCCTCCAACAACGGTGGAAGCATGAAACGGTCGGGAGCGGCCGGTGGGAAGAGGCAAGAGAGTCACAGCTGCCTCTTGGACAGATGCAATCTCGCCGCTCATGTCTTCGGTAAGAGCCGACTTATTAGCACCATTTTCTCACCGAAACTTGCCGGTTGACATGTGGTAGGGACCGCTCTGTTCCATAGTAAACCTTCACCGTCATCTTTCGAGAATGTAAACAAGGAAACAAGGAAACACCGGCTGTGTTTGTGTTGCTAAAGGCGGCCGCAATACACCGCTTCCCACCTACAGCTTTCTTCTTTGATGTCTCCATTATTAATTGAACAAATTGCAAAAGGTTCAGCAACACAGATGTCCAGAATACTGTGTAATTATACGATTAAAGCAGACAAGGATGGGGTTGAGGCTGGAACAAAATTCCCGCTACAATCCGTGATGTCATGCGCACGTGTCATCATACCGCGACATTTTCAACAGGATACTTCGCGCGAAATTTAAAATTGCAATTTAGTAAACTAAAAAGGCCGTATTGGCATGTGTTGCAATGTCAATATTTCATCATTGATATATAAACTATCAGACTGCGTGGTCGGTACTAGTGGGTTTCAAAATGTCGGTGTTGTTTACTGGCGTCATATTGCAGTCTACACATATCTCTTATGTGTGACTGCCATCTACGGGTCACACTAATCATTACACCATGTACCAAATACAATTGTTTAGAGGTCGGTAAGCAAAACCAGAATTATTTTGTACATCACGCGCATTTTCGATTTTTGAGAAATTATAAGGATTTTAGGTGCGCCCCAAAGTCCGAAAAATACAGTTGATAGGATGTCAGCTGCAATCACTCACACACACACACACACACACACACACACACACACACACACACACACACACACACACACACACACTTGTTTGAAACTTTCCACGCTCTGTCACAAAATCCCTGGTGAGCGTCAGTGTCGCCGCCAACCATTTCTTTCAAGTACACTTCGCCGTCTAAGTCACGGCCACCAATGCGCCCTTTTTTGGCTGTTGTTTGCTTTCCAGTGTTTTGATAGGTGCATCCGCACATTCTCCCCCAGAAGATGTTGAAAGAACAAGAAGCACGCACCCCCATGGGAGGGGAGATAAAGTGGGCAAAGTCGGGGCGGGAGAAAAAACAACCGGATGATAACAAGAATGAGTTGCGTTAGGAGAGAATAGAAAGATATGCTAATAAACACCCAGAATGGATGTATATGCAATACGAAGGGAGAGATGAAAGAAGACGTGTCTTTGTGGGCCCCGGGGCTCCCATGACATCATCATGAATAAAGATGACGGTGGGACCAATTTAGACTAAAGATACACTAAAACAGGGGCGCTCACACTTTTTCTGCAGGCGAGCTACTTTTCAATTGACCAAGTCGAGGAGATCTACCTCATTCCTATTTATCATTTATATTTATTTATTTATGAAAGAGACATTTTGGTTAACAAGTTAATGGTGTTTAATGATAATACAAGCATGTTTAATCAATCAATCAATCAATGTTTACTTATATAGCCCTAAATCACTAGTGTCTCAAAGGGCTGCACAAACCACTACGACATCCTCGGTAGGCCCACATAAGGGCAAGGAAAACTCACACCCAGTGGGACGTCGGTGACAATGATGACTATGAGAACCTTGGAGAGGAGGAAAGCAATGGATGTCGAGCGGGTCTAACATGATACTGTGAGAGTTCAATCCACAATGAATCCAACACAGTCGCGAGAGTCCAGTCCAAAGCGGATCCAACACAGCAGCGAGAGTCCCGATCACAGCGGAGCCAGCAGGAAACCATCCCAAGCGGAGGCGGATCAGCAGCGCAGAGATGTCCCCAGCCGATACACAGGCAAGCAGTACATGGCCACCGGATCGGACCGGACCCCCTCCACAAGGGAGAGTGGGACATAGGAGAAAAAGAAAAGAAACGGCAGATCAACTGGTCTAAAAAGGGAGTCTATTTAAAGGCTAGAGTATACAAATGAGTTTTAAGGTGAGACTTAAATGCTTCTACAAAATGTCTTTTGTATCCAATGTCAATACGTGGACTTTGGGGGTTTGTTTTTCCGGAAGGCAAAGGAAAGTTGGCGCGGGCAAGGTGTGAAGGTGTAGAGACATCTTTTATTTTAAAGGGGAACATTATCACAATTTCAGAAGAGTTAAAACCAATAAAAATCAGTTCGCAGTGGCTTATTTAATTTTTGGAAGTTTTTTTTCAAAATTTTACCCATCATGGAATATCCCGAAAAAAGGCTTTAATCAATCAATCAATCAATCAATCAATCAATCAATATTTATTTATATAGCCCCAAATCACAAATGTCTCAAAGGACTGCACAAATCATTACGACTACAACATCCTCGGAAGAACCCATAAAAGGGCAAGGAAAACTCACACCCAGTGGGCAGGGAGAATTCACATCCAGTGGGACGCCAGTGACAATGCTGACTATGAGAAACCTTGGAGAGGACCTCAGATGTGGGCAACCCCCCCCCTCTAGGGGACCGAAAGCAATGGATGTCGAGCGAGTCTAAGATGATACTGTGAAAGTTCAATCCATAGTGGCTCCAACACAGCCGCGAGAGTTCAGTTCAAAGCGGATCCAAGACAGCAGCGAGAGTCCCGTCCACAGGAGACCATCTCAAGCGGAGGCGGATCAGCAGCGTAGAGATGTCCCCAACCGATACAGGCGAGCGGTCCATCCTGGGTCTTGACGAGCGGTCCATCCTGGGTCTCGACTCTGGACAGCCAGTACTTCATCCATGGTCATCGGACCGGACCCCCTCCACAAGGGAGGGGGGGGACATAGGAGAAAGAAAAGAAGCGGCAGATCAACTGGTCTAAAAAGGAGGTCCATTTAAAGGCTAGAGTATACAGATGAGTTTTAAGGTGAGACTTTAAAGTGCCTGATTTTCGCTATCTGTAAATCCACCCGTCCATTTTCCTGCGACGTCACTTTATATAGATTTGTATTTATTTCACGCTGGCAGAGGGGTTAGTGCGTCTGCCTCACAATACGAAGTTCCTGCAGTCCTGGGTTCAAATCCAGGCTCGGGATCTTTCTGTGTGGAGTTTGCATGTTCTCCCCGTGAATGCGTGGGTTCCCTCCGGGTACTCCGGCTTCCTCCCACTTCCAAAGACATGCACCTGGGGATAGGTTGATTGGCAACACTAAATTGGCCCTAGTGTGTGAATGTGAGTGTGAATGTTGTCTGTCTATCTGTGTTGGCCCTGCGATGAGGTGGCGACTTGTCCAGGGTGTACCCTGCCTTCCGCCCGATTGTAGCTGAGATAGGCGCCAGCGTCCCCCGCCACCCCGAAAGGGAATAAGCGGTAGAAAATGGATGGATGGATGGATGTATTTATTTATTTTTTTGACGTGCTATCATCAGTGTGTGTGTGTGTGTGTGTGTGGGGGGGGGGGGGGGGGGCAACGACGACTGGGATGGCGATCACAGCGGAGGAGGCGGCGATGGGAGTGGAGCTGGCGAAGAGCTGCCAATACAGATAAATATTTCATTCCACAACACACACACACACACACACACAGTCACCGAGCCCACAGGGGAGAGGAGAAGAGAAGGAGAGGCAAATATAGAAAAAAAGTGATGGAGTGAATGATGGAGAGAAGGAGAACGAAGGGACAGCTGAGACAAAGAAAGGCCTTGAAGGTGAAGGTGCCCTCGACTACTATTTATTTTTTATTTTTTTTACAACCACTGCTCGTGATGTTAAGCAGAGCTGACAAGACACACACACACACACACACACACAAATATATTAAGGTGTCACACACCTCTCTCACCACCGGGTGATGTTTGTCTCCTGCAACTTGACACCTGGACTGGTGTGAAGAGGAATAAGAAATAGGACGACACACAAAGTCAGCTCGGATGAACTGAATCCTCAACGTAAAAAATATCAAAACACGAATTGGTATGTCAGACTTAGCACTGTCTTGGTTTAACTCTTATCTTACTGATCGGATGCAGTGTCTCCCATAACAATGTGACCTCGGACTATGTTAAGGTAACGTGTGGAGTTCCCCAGGGTTCGGTCCTTGGCCCTGCACTCTTCAGCATCTACATGCTGCCGCTAGGTGACATCATACGCAAATACGGTATTAGCTTTCACTGTTATGCTGATGACACCCAACTCTACATGCCCCTAAAGCTGACCAACACGCCGGATTGTAGTCAGCTGGAGGCGTGTCTTAATGAAATTAAACAATGGATGTCCGCTAACTTTTTGCAACTCAACGCCAAAAAAACGGAAATGCTGATTATCGGTCCTGCTAGACACCGAACTCTATTTAATGATACAACTCTAACATTTGACAACCAAACAATTAAACAAGGCGACACGGTAAAGAATCTGGGTATTATCTTCGACCCAACTCTCTCCTTTGAGGCACACATTAAAAGCGTTACTAAAACGACCTTCTTTCATCTCCGTAATATCGCTAAAATTCGCTCCATTCTGTCCACTAAAGACGCTGAGATCATTATCCATGCGTTTGTTACGTCTCGTCTCGATTACTGTAACGTATTATTTTCGGGTCTCCCCATGTCTAGCATTAAAAGATTACAGTTGGTACAAAATTTTGGCTGCTAGACTTTTGACAAGAACAATAAAGTTTGATCACATTACGCCTGTACTGGCTCACCTGCACTGGCTTCCTGTGCACTTAAGATGTGACTTTAAGGTTTTACTACTTACGTATAAAATACTACACGGTCTAGCTCCATCCTATCTTGCCGATTGTATTGTACCATATGTCCCGGCAAGAAATCTGCATTCAAAGGACTCCGGCTTATTAGTGATTCCCAAAGCCCAAAAAAAGTCTGCGGGCTGTAGAGCGTTTTCATTTCGGGCTCCAGTACTCTGGAATGCCCTCCCGGTAACAGTTCGAGATGCTACCTCAGTAGAAGCATTTAAGTCTCACCTTAAAACTCATATGTATACTCTAGCCTTTAAATAGACTCCCTTTTTAGACCAGTTGATCTGCCGTTTCTTTTCTTTTTCTTCTATGTCCCACTCTCCTTTGTGGAGGGAGTCCGGTCCGATCCGGTGGCCATGTACTGCTCGCCTGTGTTTCGGCTGGGGACATCTCTGCGCTGCTGATCCGCCTCCGCTTGGGATGGTTTCCTGCTGGCTCCGCTGTGAACGGGACTCTCGCTGCTGTGTTGGATCCGCTTTGGACTGGACTCTCGCGACTGTGTTGGATCCATTATGGATTGATCTTTCACAGTATCATGTTCTCATAGTCATTATTGTCACCGATGTCCCACTGGGTGTGAGTTTTCCTTGCCCTTATGTGGGCCTACCGAGGATGTCGTAGTGGTTTGTGCAGCCCTTTGAGACACTAGTGATTTAGGGCTATATAAGTAAACATTGATTGATTGATTGATAAAAAAAAAAAAAAAAGGCACTGGCGGACTTCACTGTGCATTCACAAGGAGCGGAGCAGCATTTGATGGTCATTTTCAAAATTGTTGACATTTTCTCCTCGCCACTGCTAAGTGATTAAAATGGCACTCTGCCACAACAACCCTTTGTTAGGATTATTCTCAGAAATAGTATCACACACACCAACAAAGTAACAAGCTTTTTTTTTTTCTAGTGTTAAAATATGCATAAATCAACTGCCATTCATAGTCAGTATTTCACGGAGCTCTCGCCGCACTAAATCAATCAATCAATCAATGTTTATTTATATAGCCCCAAATCACAAATGTCTCAAAGGACTGCACAAATCATTACGACTACAACATCCTCGGAAGAACCCACAAAAGGGCAAGGAAAACTCACACCCAGTGGGCAGGGAGAATTCACATCCAGTGGGACGCCAGTGACAATGCTGACTATGAGAAACCTTGGAGAGGACCTCAGATGTGGGCAACCCCCCCCCTCTAGGGGACCGAAAGCAATGGATGTCGAGCGGGTCTAACATAATACTGTGAAAGTTCAATCCATAGTGGCTCCAAGACAGCAGCGAGAGTCCCGTCCACAGGAAACCATCTCAAGCGGATCAGCAGCGTAGAGATGTCCCCAACCGATACAGGCGAGCGGTCCACCCTGGGTCTCGACTCTGGACAGCCAGTACTTCATCCATGGTCATCGGACCGGACCCCCTCCACAAGGGAGGGGGGGACATAGGAGAAAGAAAAGAAGCGGCAGATCAACTGGTCTAAAAAGGAGGTCTATTTAAAGGTTAGAGTATACAGATGAGTTTTAAGGTGAGACTTAAATGCTTCTACTAAATCGTTAATTCAATCGAGTATACTTTGTTCAAAGCCGTCCAAGTGGGCAGCTGTCAATCTGCAGTTTTCGGCGTGGATAGTTTTCCCGGGATGCAAAAAGAAGGTGACGGGACATGGCGTGAAGGTAAATACATGTTTTAATGATACTATAAAAGTGCAAAAAAAAAGGCGCGCACAAGGCGGAGACACAAAACTTAACGCGGGGGAACAAAACCAACACCAAGGCATAACTACGGACATAAAAAAAAAAACCACTTACGGTGATGAGAGCAGAGCAGCATGAACTATGACAATTGCATGGAACCGAGCATGAAACAAACAGTGACGCCAGAACGACCAACTGAAAAAAAAAAAGGCTTAAATAGATATGTCATGATTGACAACAGGTGCGTGAGTCTCATGAGGACAGGTGGAGTGTGTGCAGCACACTTTCTTCCTTCTCCCCTTTTATACTCTGCGAGGAGATACGTAGATTGTGAGCCGGCGTGTGAGCCACGCACCTGATTTGGATTGCAGCGGCGTTGCTCCCGGCACGCCACGCCTCTCCGTTCCGCCGCATTCTCCGCCTCCTTGCCGCCATCTTGAGCAGGGCTACAGCGTGTCCCGCCCCGCCGTCGGCCCCGCCTCTCCACAAACATTTCTGTCAATGAAAAGTTGCGTAGGCCTTTGATAGTAGGCTAATATAGACACTTACATCATGTGTTGCCTTCATTATAATACTTATATAAGGCTTTTAAGTTTTTCCGGCTCCAGACAGATTTTTTTGTTGTTGTATTTTTGGTCCAATATGGGTCTTTCAATATTCTAGACAGAGAAAAAGAACAAAAGACCGTCTTAAATTATCTGAAGTCACTCCATCAACAGTGCAATACACTGATGATGTGAAATTTATCTGTGAAGTTCTTTTCCCAGAAGTGAGCATAACCGTATGCATGCTACAGAATTGTCAAAGCCCAAATAAATGGTGTTTTAATTGTTTTTCTATTGATTTAAATTTAATTGCTTCAAATTCAGCACCTCCAAGTCCGAGTCCATGGTTCTCGCCCGGAAAAGGGTGGAGTGCCATCTCCGGGTTGGGGAGGAGACCCTGCCCCAAGTGGAGGAGTTCAAGTACCTAGGAGTCTTGTTCACGAGTGGGGGAAGAGTGGATCGTGAGATCGACAGGCGGATCGGTGTGGCGTCTTCAGTAATGCGGACGTTGTACCGATCCGTTGTGGTGAAGAAGGAGCTGAGCCGGAAGGCAAAGCTCTCAATTTACCGGTCGATCTACGTTCCCATCCTCACCTATGGTCATGAGCTTTGGGTCATGACCGAAAGGATAAGATCACGGGTACAAGCGGCCGAAATGAGTTTGGGGCTCTCCCTTAGAGATAGGGTGAGAAGCTCTGCCATCCGGGAGGAACTCAAAGTAAAGCCGCTGCTCCTTCACATCGAGAGGAGCCAGATGAGGTGGTTCGGGCATCTGGTCAGGATGCCACCCGAACGCCTCCCTAGGGAGGTGTTTAGGGTACATCCAACCGGTAGGAGGTCCACGGGGAAGACCCAGGACACGTTGGGAAGACTATGTCTCCCGGCTGGCCTGGGAACGCCTCGGGATCCCCCAGGAAGAGCTAGACGAAGTGGCTGGGGAGAGGGAAGTCTGGGTTTCCCTGCTTAGGCTGTTGCCCCCGCGACCCGACCTCGGATAAGCGGAAGATGATGGATGGATGGATGGATGCTTCAAATTCGCTTTAGGTCTTTTTATATTGCATTTCTGCAGCGAATGGCATTTCCTGCAGTCCATCAAAGGCAAGAGAAGGAAAGTAGCAACACGGATGGCATGTATGATAAAATTATCGCAAATATTCAACATGAAACTTTTCATTACATTTGAATAATAAGATATCGAGACTGACTTTGTGGATTTAAAGATTCCTTCTTTATAAATGTCGACATGTTGGTATGGAATTGTAAATGGGTATTGGGGTAGGTAGGTTTTGAATTATGTATTGTTCTGTATTCTATATATTATATGATGATGTATATTTTAATTATCCATAATCCTTCTAGGGATTACCCTTTTGCAGAAGGAAGTCTGATACTAACAAAAGAAACAATAATGGCGTATAAAATTGCCTGTTGATAAATAAATAGACTATTTCCCACGAGTTATCATTTTTTGTCTTTTTTCAGTGAAGTGGACGAGTTCCGCGAGGGGCTGGAAAGAAGGAAGGAGCACTGCCATAAAGTCTGTTGATTCCCAAAGCCCAAAAAAAGTCTGCGGGCTATAGAGCGTTTTCCGTCCGGGCTCCAGTACTCTGGAATGCCCTCCCGGTAACAATTCGAGATGCCACCTCAGTAGAAGCATTTAAGTCTCACCTTAAAACTCATTTGTATACTCTAGCCTTTAAATAGACTCCCTTTTTAGACCAGTTGATCTGCCGTTTCTTTTCTTTTCCTCCTATGTCCCACTCTCCCTTGTGGAGGGGAGCCGGTCCGATCCGGTGGCCATGTACTGCTTGCCTGTGTATCGGCTGGGGACATCTCTGCGCTGCTGATCCGCCTCCGCTTGGGATGGTTTCCTGCTGGCTCCGCTGTGAACGGGACTCTCGCTGCTGTGTTGGATCCGCTTTGGACTGGACTCTCGCGACTGTGTTGGATCCATTATGGATTGAACTTTCACAGTATCATGTTAGACCCGCTCGACATCCATTGCTTTCCTCCTCTCCAAGGTTCTCATAGTCATTATTGTCACCGATGTCCCACTGGGTGTGAGTTTTCCTTGCCCTTATGTGGGCCTACCGAGGATGTCGTAGTGGTTTGTGCAGCCCTTTGAGACACTAGTGATTTAGGGCTATATAAGTAAACATTGATTGATTGATTGATTGATTTTGTGGAAAGTTCAGCTTGTGCAATAAAACATTTAAAACCATTGCATTTCATCTATTTCATTGGAGGCTAGTTAAGGCTGGTTTTGTCAATACAACCCCCTGCAATCGAGCATTTCAAATCATTTCATTTCATTGTTGGCTATTTCGTAGACTACTGCAATGCACTTCTTGTCGGGATCCCCAGCAACAACACCCAGAAGCTGCGATACATACAGAATAGTGCTGCCAGGATCCTGACGAGAGTGCGGAAATACGAGCATATCACACCAATTCTCAAATCCCTTCACTGGCTTCCTGTTCCACTGAGGATTGAATACAAATTCTCCCTATTAACCTACCAGTGCCTCCATGGAAATGCCCCCCCTCTACCTCAAACAACTACTCACCCCCAAATCCTCCAGGCGACACCTCCGTTCCAGACAGGCTAACCTCATCCAACCTCCGAGGGCAAAGCTTCGCCGCTCCCAGTCTATGGAATGCTCTCCCCGACCACCTGTGGGCACCACAGACTGTGAATGCTTTTTAAAAAGGCTTAAAGTCCCTTCTTTTGTTTAAAGCAGGGGTAGGGAACCTATGGCTCTAGAGCCAGATGTGACTCTTTTGATGACTGCGTCTGGCTCTCGGATAAATCTGAGCTGACATTGCTTAACACGATAAGTAATGAATAATTCCACTTTAGTGTTAAAAATAATGTCTCTCCTCCTGGCTGCTGCTTATAACCGAACGGCAGGTGATTAGATAACAAGGCCCAGATGGGCCATCTACGAACCTGTCGCTGATTTCGAGGCTGATCCTGGCAGCACCCCGCTTCGCTGAAGGCCCGCAGGCCACACCCCTCTCCACAGTTAGCTTCAGAATAACAATGTTATTACAAAAAATATTATTATGGCTCTTACGGAAGTACATTTTAAAATATTTGGCTTCTTGGCTCGCTCAGCCAAAAAGGTTCCCGACCCCTGGTTTAAAGTATGCATACTAGTTCTAGCTACTAGGCTGTTCTAGTTCTTAATTTTTTATTATCTTTTTATTTATTTATTTTTTAATACACTGTAGCACTTTGAGGTTGTTTGCTCAATATAAAGTGCTTTTTACAAATAAAATATGTTATCATTATTAGTAGTAGTAGTACAAACACTTTAAAAAAAAATGTTCCAGGCGTTGCAAACAATTAAATCTTGATATTTTATTTGGATTTTGTCATGTGGAGTGCTAGTGTGCAGTTGCAATTTCACAGTGAACCAGTAGGTGGCACTGTCAAAACACTAAGGGCTCTGAACTAGCAGCCTACGGTTCTGCAGGCACATACTATTGCAAAGTTTGGTCGTTAGTAGATGGACAACACACTAAGGTGACCATAGAAACAGTGATATTATATCCAATAAAATGATGTTTTTAATCCGATCTGCCTTTATTTTTTTACGTATTTGTTGCATCGTTGTTGTCTTGCCGGATTATACTGTAAAAAATGTCGATCAAGAAGGTGGTTCGCAGTAGAGGAGCAACCGTCATATATTTTAAGTATTCAGTGTTTTATTGTTCGTACCGTACAAATTTACTAGGATAATTCTGGAAAATGCCTTATCTGCTTATTGTGTTACAAGTGTTTTAGTGAGATTATATGGTCGTACTGTACAACCTGAAGGTCGGCCCCGCACCTTTCTTCAGCACCAGTCGACGGCTGGTGGCGAAGCCCATCTCTGCCCTTCACAAGGGACCCTCTTCGAAACACGATCTTTCGAAATAATCGCTGCATAATACACTCTACTTTGTGTGTGTGGTCCAATCCAACCGTGTTCGCTTGACATCTCTGTTCCATAGTAAAGCTTGACTGTCATCTTTCGGGAACGTAAACAATGAAACACCGGCTGTGTTTGTGTTGCTAAAGCCGGCCGCAATACACCGCTTCCCACCTACAGCTTTCTTCTTTGATGTCTCCATTGTTCATTGAACAAATTACAAAAGATTCAGCAACACAGATGTCCAGAGTACTGTGGAATTTTGCGATGAAAACAGACGACTTAATAGCTGGGAACGATGCTGGAAAAAAATGTCCTCTACACGTCATCATACCGAGATGTTTCAGCAGGATATTTCGTGAGCGTGAAGGACTAGAAAAAAATAAAAAATAACAACACAAAAAAAACTAGAGGGCAGTGGGAGCGATTCAGATGTTATTAGACACATTTACTAGGATAATTCTGGAAAATCCTTATCTGCTTATTGTGTTACTAGTGTTTTAGTGAGATTATATGGTCGTACTGTACAACCTGAAGGTCGGCCCCGCACCTTTCTCCAGCACCAGTCGACGGGTGGTGGCGATGCCCATCTCTGCCCTTCACAAGGGACCCTCTTCGAAACACGATCTTTCCAAATGATCGCTGCACCGTACTTTGTGTGTATGGTCCAATCCAACCGTGTTCGCTTGACATCTCCGTTCCATAGTAAAGCTTGACTGTCATCTTTCGGGAACGCAAATAATAAAACTCCGGCTGCGTTTGTGTTGCTAAAGCCGGCCGCAATACACCGCTTCCCACCTACAGCTTTCTTCTTTGATGTCTCCATTGTCCATTGAACAAATTGCAAAATATTCAGCAACACAGATGTCCAGAGTACTGTGGAATTTTGCGATGAAAACAGACGACTTAATAGCTGGGAACGATGCTGGAAAAAAATGTCCTCTACGCGTCATCATACCGAGACGTTTCAGCAGGATATTTCGTGAGAGTGAAGGACTAGAAAAAAATAAAAAATAACAGCACAAAAAAAACTAGAGGGCAGTGGGAGCGATTCAGATGTTATTAGACACATTTACTAGGATAATTCTGGAAAATCCCTTATCTGCTTATTGTGTTACTAGTGTTTTAGTGAGATTATATGGTCGTACTGTACAACCTGAAGGTCAGCCCCGCACCTTTCTTCAGCACCAGTCGACGGGTGGTGGCGAAGCCTATCTCTGCCCTTCGCAAGGGACCCTCTTCGAAACACGATCTTTCGAAATGATCGCTACACAATACACTGTACTTTGTGTGTGTGGTCCAATCCAACCGTGTTCGCTTGACATCTCCGTTCCATAGTAAAGCTTGACTGTCATCTTTCGGGAATGTAAACAATGAAACACCGGCTGTATTTGTGTAGCTAAAGCCGGCCGCAATACACCGCTTCCCACCTACAGCTTTCTTCTTTGACGTCTCCATTGTTCATTGAACAAATTGCAAAATATTCAGCAAAACAGATGTCCAGAGTACTGTGGAATTTTGCGATGAAAACAGACAACTTAATAGCTGGGAACGATGCTGGAATAAAATGTCCTCTACACGTCATCATACCGAGATGTTTCAGCAGGATATTTCGTGAGCTTGAAGGACTAGAAAAAAATTAAAAATAACAACACAAAAAAAACTAGAGGGCAGTGGGAGCAATTCAGATGTTATTAGACAAATTTACTAGGATAATTCTGGAAAATCCCTTATCTGCTTATTGTGTTACTAGTGTTTTAGTGATATTATATGGTTGTACTGTACAACCTGAAGGTCGGCCCCGCACCTTTCTCCAGCACCAGTCGACGGGTGGTGGCGAAGCCTATCTCTGCCCTTCGCAAGGGACCCTCTTTCGAAACACGATCTTTCCAAATGATCGCTGCATAATACACTCTACTTTGTGTGTGTGGTCCAATCCAACCGTGTTCGCTTGACCGCTCTGTTCCATAGTAAAGCTTGACTGTCATCTTTCGGGAACGTAAAGAAAGAAACACCGGCTGTGTTTGTGTAGCTAAAGCTGGCCGCAATACACCGCTTCCCACCTACAGCTTTCTTCTTTGATGTCTCCATTGTTCATTGAACAAATTGCAAAATATTCAGCAACACAGATGTCCAGAGTACTGTGGAATTTTGCGATGAAAACAGACGACTTAATAGCTGGGAACGATGCTGGAAAAAAATGTCCTCTACACGTCATCATACCGAGATGTTTCAGCAGGATATTTCGTGAGAGTGAAGGACTAGAAAAAAATATAAAATAACAACACAAAAAAAACTAGAGGGCAGTGGGAGCGATTCAGATGTTATTAGACAAATTTACTAGGATAATTCTGGAAAATCCTTATCTGCTTATTGTGTTACTAGTGTTTTAGTGAGATTATATGGTCGTACTGTACAACCTGAAGGTCGGCCCCGCACCTTTCTTCAGCACCAGTCGACAGGGGGTGGTGATGCCTATCTCTGCCCTTCACAAGGGACCCTCTTCGAAACACGATCTTTCCAAATGATCGCTGCATAATACACTGTACTTTGTGTGTGTGGTCCAATCCAACCGTGTTCGCTTGACCGCTCCGTTCCATAGTAAAGCTTGACTGTCATCTTTCGGGAACGCAAAAAATGAAACACCGGCTGTGTTTGTGTCGCTAAAGCCGGCCGCAATACACCGCTTCCCACCTACAGCTTTCTTCTTGGATGTCTCCATTGTTCATTGAACAAATTGCAAAATATTCAGCAAAACAGACGTCCAGAGTACTGTGGAATTTTGCGATGAAAACAGACGACTTAATAGCTGGGAACAATGCTGGAACAAAATTTCCGAGACGTTTCAGCAGGATATTTCGCCGTGAAATTTAAACTATTGGCATGTGTTGCAATGTTAATATTTCATCATTGATATATAAACTATCAGACTGCGTGGTCGGTAGTAGTGGGTCTCAGTAGGCCTTTAAAACACTCTTAAGTCAGGGTACCACTGGACTCGGAGGGGGATCAATGGCAGTTATCCACCACTGCCAACTACAACCACAACAATATTGTCTTGTTTCTCAGCAGAGTACGTGAACATGAACCTCATTCTGTGAGCCAGTGAGTGCAGTTTTTTTTTTCTGAAAGGAGGCAAATTAAGCTATTTTTAATGACCGTCTCTCTACCTAAGATGAAGTGTGTTGTGTACGCCTCCCCGGGTTTATGGAATATTCTTGGATTTTCCTCATCCTGTTCCAGCCTATACGCCAGATGGGCGAGAACAAAGAGCGGGAACAGCTCGGGAGAAATAATGCTTGGCTTGTTTGTGCGTTGTGCATGCGCGAGTGTACTTTTTGTTCGCCAGGCAGTTGGTCTTTTTGTTTGTGTGCCGTCTGTTCTTGTGGGGGAGATATTCCTCATCCTCCTCGTCTTCATCATTTGCAATGATCCAACAGTGATGAAAAGCCAAATATCATCCCGGAGACTGATCATCAGTCCGTGTGTGTGTGTGTGTCTGTGTGTGTGTGTTTTTGTATTTTTGCCTTTCTTGAGACATCAACAAGGAAAAGTACCTTCCATATGAGGACCTGTGAACAAGTCAGGACCGAAATCATGGTCCCAATACGGAAAACCATGGCATGTAATAGCGAACAAAATACTAAAATCCGTGAACATTGCTCCAAAGTCAGGATTTTTTTTGTTGATTTAATGTGCATACATGATAAAACAAGACGGCAGCTAAAGGAGGACTTTCTTATTCATCCCCGAAAAAAACCCGCCAGGTGAACAGCGGATTTTACGACTTCCGGGGCTGACGTAAGACAACCCGCGTCCCATATGTGACCGCATAGGATGAACAAATACACTACGGCAGTGGTCCCCAATATTTTTGTATCCGCGGACCGGTCAACGCTTAATAATTTTTCCCGCGGCCCGGGGGAGTGAATCCTTTTTTTTTTTTTTTCTTTTTTTTTCTTTGTCATGAAAAAGGGACGTTTTTGTCATGAAAAAGGGAGGTTTTTGTGGTTGGTGCACTAATTGTAAGTGTATATTGTGTTTTTTGTGTTGATTTAATTAAAAAAAAAAATATATATATATATATATATATTTTTTTTAAATAAAAATAAATAAAAAAGTATTCTGCGGCCCGGTGGTTGGGGACCACTGCACTACGGTACTAAGACTATAGTGGCCATTAACAGTTAGCTTCTACAGCTGAATTGCCCAAAGTGACAAGTTTGTCATCGGCCTTAAGAACATTACAAAAAAAACAAAAAATAAAGTCTCATTTGCACCACCTGGTGGTGAAATCTATGAAAATTAGGGTGGTCCTAAAAAGGAGGGATTTTTTTCAAATTGACTGTGTCATTTTTAAAAGTGCTCCCCCTCTAATCAACATATGAAATAACAAGTGACTGTGAAAAAATTAATTACTCCCCCTCTGGCCAACATATGTAATAACAAGTGTGTGTAAGAAATTGAAATGCATCCCCTTTGGCCAGAATTAATCTGAAAAATGTAATAAATATGTATATGGAGACATACTGTAATGACGTCAAGTAAATAATGAGGATTAAAAAACAATTACAAACAAAAAATATATTTTTAAAAAATGAACTAAAAGGAGTCTTTTTCTCATAATGTGTCAACTTTTTTCTTATAAAATCGGTAACAATTTCTCATATTCTTTCTGTTTCTGTAGTATTGCAACATTTCCTCATGAAATGATTACTCGTTAATGCAAAATGGCAACTTTTGTCGTATAAAATTTTGACTTTTATCACAGTATTGTTTTGCTGTTCTTGTAAAACAGTGGCATTTTTTGAATGAAACGATAACTTTTGTCATAAGTAAAATTCCGATTATGAGTATAATATTGCCCAAATTTGTACGTTTTTTTTTTACAAAATTGTAACTTTTATCGAGTAAAATTAAGAATCTTTTCATAAAACTGCCAACATTTGAAGCTTTTCTTGATAAATTACAACTGTTATTGAGTAAAATTCCAACTACTATCATAATATTGCTGAAATGTTCAGTTTTTCTTGTAAAATTTTGACTCGGGTTGAGTAAAATGACGACTTTTATTATAATACTGCCAAAATTATGAGTTTTTCTTGTGAAATTGTGACCTTTTTGTTGTGAAATTCCAACTCATTTTACACAACAAGCTTTTTTATACGTGCATTGTACGTACATATTATTAATGTTGTAAATACAAATATGTATATATCTAGAAAGGGTGGTCCTAAAGAGGTAGGCATTTTTCCGAGGTCTCAAAAAGGTAACAAATACAAGTGTGTGTGTGTTTGTCTGCGTGTGTGTGTGAGTATGTGTCTCACGTCCTGACCTGAAATGAACTTTTCACCACATTTGCCTTCCTTGTGTCCCCCACCTGTGTTTTCCAGGACTGTGCGGAGACAGAGGTGGATAAGAACAAGTGCTGCACTTTGTGTAACATGTTCTTCACCTCAGCCATCGTGGCCCAGTCCCACTACCAGGGCAAAACCCACGCCAAGAGAGTCCGCCTGGTGTTGGGCGAGGAGCCAAGCATCCCCACAGCCCTGAACATGCAGCCAACCAACGCAGGTATCACACATTTGCATAACGATGGGATCTTGTTACAATATTTTCCGGACTATAGAGCGCACCATCTATATATATATATATATATATATATATATATATATATATATATATATATATATATATATATATATATATATATATATACATACATACATACATATACATACATACATACATACACATACATACATATATATATATATGTATATATATTATATATATATAACTTGATTGGATTATCCAGAGAATAGTGCACGATACCGTGGTAGAGCGCAATATGTAGGTGTGGAAAAAAATCACAAGACTACTTCATCTCTACAGAACTGTTTCATGAGGGGTTCCCTCAATCATCAGGAGATTTTAATGGAAGCATTCACATACAATGGTTTATATAGGGCACAGAGTGGGTGGGTACAGGCAGGCGTAGGGGCGTGGTGATTGGCTCATGTGTTACCTAGGAGGTGTTTCCGTCTGTGGCGGCATGTTGAAATGATTTCACTGCGCTTGTTGAGGGATGATAGATCTGGATGATATATGATAAACAGTTTCTCTTTTAAGCATAGGTTGCATCTTTTATTACCACTGTTGTAAGGTGTGCTGGATGCAAGAATTTGCCATGTTATTGAATATTCAACATTATTGTCTTTGAGGTTCCAAATGTGCTTGCTGAGTTCTGTAGAATTCCGCAAAGTCTGGTTTTTAAAGGAGGCCTCGTGATTATTCCATCTTGTTTTGAACGCTCCTTCGGTTAATCCTACGTACGTGTCGGATGTGTTAATGTCCTTGCGTGTTACCTTTGCTTGGTAAACGACTGATGTTTGTAAGCACCCTCCGTTGAGAGGGCAATCAGGTTTCTTGCGACAGTTACATTCCTTATTGGTTTCAGAGTCGTTTAGTCTGGGGGTGGGCAGTCCTTTTGCAATTGCTTTGTTGTGGTTTGAAATGATTTGTTGTATGTTATTCATACAATTTAATGTTGTTCTTGTTGAATATTTTTCTTAGGGTGTTGCCTTTGTGGAATTTTTTGTCGATCAGAGTGAGGAACTTGTGGCCGATGTTGGTTGAGACGTTTTTGCTGAATGGCGGGTTGTACCAGATGATGTTGTTTCGTTTTATGCTCTTTTTTGGTTGGTTTCCTGGAGTGGGTTCATAGGTGAGGGTGAAGTTGTATCCGCTTTCATCAAGTGCTTTCTGGTGCGGGGGGGTTGCTTGGTCGAATTCAGCTTTGCTAGATGACAGCATCGATAGCCTTTTATTAATTCCGGTAGGTATTCTTTTCGTGGTGGTGGGTGGGTGGTTGCTGTCACGGTGCACGTATTGGAGTGTTGTGTTGGGTTTCGTGAATGGTTGGTAGCTGTTATTTCTCAGGTTGAAAGTGACGTCGAGGAAGTTGACGGTTTGCTTGTTGGCTTCAATCGTAATCCGTAGGCCGTTTTCTTTGAAGATTTGGCATATGCGCTTCTTGGTATTCTCGCTGCTCCTTGGCGAGAATATATATATATATGTATATATATATATATATATATATATATATATATATATATATATATATATATATATATATATATATATATATATATATATATATATATATATACTAGACTATAAGCCGCAGAAATTTAAGTTGTGAAATTAGTTATTTATACAGAAATGTTTTTTAATGGTAACAAGACAAGGCAGTAAAACGGTTGATCAAACAAACAAAAGTTATTGTCATGGACCCACTAGCTGCAAAAGCTAGCTCTCCAATCAGCTACACAGACTCAATAACTCCACGGTGACGTTTTGGTAAAGTTACAGAGGAATTTGTGGAACTGAAAAAATACAAAAATAATGTTTTGCAAAAAGCTGTAAAATTTTCGTGGCTTTTTTTTTTCTTCAAAAGCTGTTAAAGATGTGTTAGATTACTGGAGCAACAGTGCAAATAGGAGTGGTGTTTTGCTGCTTCATGGGTTAATAATACTAACACGGACACTCCTAAGAGTGTTAGCATATTAGCTAATGCTAACTACGCTAGCTTGATTACATTACGATTGCAAGTGCAAATAGGCATGAAAACAGTCCACAGACATCCCACCTGAGAAGGTTTAGTAAGTATGAATAGGTTTGGTTATATTGTAAAACTTACAAACGTTGCTTGGAGTGTTGAATGAACACTCCATAGGAGTAGAAAGGCTATGTACGGCTAGAAGATGGAACAGCACTTGTACGTTCATCTCAGTCAGCGGACTCGTCCAAAAGATGTCGACATACCACAAACAATAACACACCATTTCAGTCTCCTTTGCTTGTGTTTGATGAAAAACTATTTGCATTATGGCTGTTAACGAAGAAAAATCTATTAATTAGCTGCACCGTTTTATAAGCCTCAGGGGCTCAAAGCGTAGGAAAAAAGTAATGGCTTATAGTCTGGAAATTACGTTATTTAAAAAAATTACATCAAACATCAACTGAATTGCATAGAGCACAAAAAACCCTTTCAATCAGGTGTGTCCGGAGGAGCTGGTTTGGTGGGAAAGTTCTGTCTCATTTACAGCAGATGGCGCAATTCGATGCATGTTTTGTACTAAAACGAATGCGTAGAAATCTGCCAATGTGTTTACACGGGTCCAAGTTCCTCTATAAAACAGGAACACTCTTATGGTTTTAGGAGTTTGCTGCAAAAATGTCTGTCTCCCAAGTTTTGAACTGAACATACGAGTAGAAACGGTATGTACGGCTAGAAGTTGGAACATTACTTGTACGTTCATCCCAGTCAGCGGACTCCTCCAAAAAATGGCTCCATAGCACAAACAATAACACCTTTTTAAGTCTCCTTGCTTGTGTTTTATGTAAACTATTTGCATTATGGCTGTTGTCATGTTTGTCTCTTAAACAGACAAAGAAGCAAGGAATTAAACAGAGACATAATTCAATTTAGCTCAATTGAGGAGAAACGTCTGGGCTGTAATCTTATACAGTCTCCCACCACGCTCTGACGAAAGATTATACGCCTCCTCTTTTATTTGGACTTTCCCTGATTACATGGCAACAGCTGTTTCTAAAGGAAGGGGGTCATAAACAGCCACTGCATTTGGTCACAAAACAGTTCAAAGAAAAGGTGCCTGGGGGGGGGAGGAGTCAGGTCCTGCTTCCTCTCCGCTTTGAAGATTTCGGGTCAAGACAAAATTTTCCTGCGGATTACAATACATCAAAGAAACCGACACCTTCATGTCGCTTCCCATCCTACACGGTGGAGTTTTACAAGCCTTTTGATTGGTAAGCTCAAAGACAGCGTTTGTCCTCTCGACGGGAACTCATGGCAACGCAAAGTTTTGTGAAAAAATAGAGACAATTATCCTGACAGCTGTTAGCACAGCATAGGAGACATAGCAAGAGTGGTCCTCAGGTCCTGTTGATCAGGGGCAATAGCTCCACAGTCACAGATCCACTATTAACCATCACAGTCAAAATGAAAGCTTGTTCCCATAGGCACCATAAACTGTTAATAATGTTTAGACAAAAGTGTATATTATATATACTATTATATATATTGTATTTATATAGGTGTGTGTGTGTATTTTGGGTATATGCATGTGTGTATGTATGTGATTGTGTGTGTGTGTATATATGTATATATATATATATATATATACATATATGTATATGTATATATATATATATATGTATATATATATATATCAATCAATCAATGTTTACTTATATAGCCCTAAATCACTAGTGTCTCAAAGGGCTGCACAGACCACCACAACATCCTCGGTAGGCCCACATAAGGGCAAGGAAAACGCATACCCAGTGGGACATCGGTGACAATAATGACCCAGTGGGACGTCGGTGACAATGATGACTATGAGAACCTTAGGGAGGATGAAAGCAATGGATGTCGAGCGGGTCTAACATGATACTGTGAAAGTTCAATCCACAATGGATCCAACACAGTCGCGAGAGTCCAGTCCAAAGCGGATCCAACACAGCAGCGAGAGTCCCGTTCACAGCGGAGCCAGCAGGAAACCATCCCAAGCGGAGGCGGATCAGCAGCGCAGAGATGTCCCCAGCCGATACACAGGCAAGCAGTACATGGCCACCGGATCGGACCGGACCCCCTCCACAAGGGAGAGTGGGACATAGAAGAAAAAGAAAAGAAACGGCAGATCAACTGGTCTAAAAAGGGAGTCTATTTGAAGGCTAGAGAATACAAATGAGTTTTAAGGTGAGACTTAAATGCTTCTACTGAGGTGGCATCTCGAACTGTTACCGGGAGGGTATTCCAGAGTACTGGAGCCCGAACGGAAAACGCTCTATAGCCCGCAGACTTTTTTTGGGCTTTGGGAATCACTAATAAGCCGGAGTCCTTTGAACGCAGATTTCTTGCCGGGACATATGGTACAATACAATCGGCAAGATAGGTTGGAGCTAGACCGTGTAGTATTTTATACGTAAGTAGTAAAACCTTAAAGTCAAATCTTAAGTGCACAGGAAGCCAGTGCAGGTGAGCCAGTACAGGCGTAATGTGATCAAACTTTCTTGTTCTTGTATAAATTGTATATATATGTGTGTGTGTATATGTGTGTGTACATATGTATATATGTAAGTGTGTGTGAATTTAAATGTATTATATATAGACAATATATAGCAGCAACCACTGAACTGAATTATATTATATATATTATTGTATATATATATTGTATATGTATAGGGGTGGGACCTAATAAGTTTACTTCTTCCCACTCCCTTTTGAGCCAATCTTGACATCTACAAAAGATTAGTCACATGTAATGTTTTCAATGTAGGTGTAAAAATAATGTATCTATATATTTCTTTTGTATTTTATGTCATTCTCTTGTTTTGTTTGCATGGCTCATTCAAGAAAAATCCACAAATTAGCCGCACCGCTTTATAAGCCTCAGGGTTCAAAGCGCAAAAAAAATGACAGTATCTCATTTACGGCAGATGGAGCAAATTTGAATTTCATTTGATGAATGTTTTGTACTAAACTGAATGCATTAAAAACATATTTTAATAATTAAGTTTTTTTGTGCATCCATCCATCCAATTTTCTACCGCTTATTCCCTTTCGGGGTCACGGGGGGCGCAACTAACATAATTATCATATTAGCCATAAAATTATAAACCTTCCCAACTTGACTACAGGCAGGATTTAAGCACAGTAGCCTTGCCTTTTACGTCAAGAACTCTAGTTGTGCGACACAGGGGCCAATAGACAGTTTTCATTTATCGTTAAAAGAAAAATTATACAATTAATTAATTTTTCAAAATGAAACTCTTTCAGATGTGAGTTTTAAGATGGGACTCAAATGCTTCAACTGAGGTAACATCTCTGACTTTTAGAGGGAGGGCATTCCATAATACTGGAGATTGAATAGAAAACGCTCTATAGCCCGCAGACTTTTTTTGGGCTCTGGGAATCAGTAATTCACTATAGGGGGTCGTGAAAAAAAATATGTGTGCTAGAAAAATTTAACTGTGAGCAAGTACCTCCAATAGAGGTGTCGAGAGAAAGGGGGCGCGAGATGCAATGGTATAAATGGCCTCAAAGTGTTAGTAAAGAACTATCCTCACATACACAGAAAAAAAATATATATATATTAACGTCAGGGGGGGTTATGAAAACAATAATTTCCCTTGAGGCGACATAGAGGGAACTAATTGAGAACCATTGCTTCAAACTACAGTATCATCAGGTAGAATATTGTGTTTTGCAGAAATATTACCTAAAATGTTTTCACTTCCACTTTAAAAGCAGTAAACTACCCAAAAGTCTTGTATAAAGGTAAAATGGGAATTTACATTTTCAAGAATTTACAGGATTCAACTACCGTATTTTCCGGACTATAAGGCACACTTAAAAAAAAATTGTTTGCTGCGCCTAATGTACCGGATGATTCTGGTTTTGCTCACCGAACCCGAAGCAATTATATTTGATACATGGTGTAATGATAAGTGTGACCAGGAGATGGCAGTCAAACATAAGAGATACGTGTACTATGATGGCAATATGACTCAAGTAAACGACACCAACATTTTATGTTCCATTGAAAATATAGAACATTACCCACGGCGCTCAAAAATCTATAAAAATGTTTTAGTACGACTTTGGTAAGCTTTGAAGCCGCACCGCTTGATGGATTGTACTGTGCTTCAACATACGAGTATTATTATGGTGTGTGTGTATAAGGTAAGACATATTATCTGGTGTTTTGTTTATTAATATTATGCAAAAGCAACTTTTCTTACTTTCTGGTACTTGCTGATCTGTATTTGGGATCTGCATAAATCCTGAAAAAATGGGCGAGTGTGCCGTGTGGACACCGTAGTCGATAAGCTTCTTCTTTTTCTCTATCTTCTTTTTATGGGACATTCGTCCTCCCGTGTTGCCATTTTTAATATAAAGTAGTTTAAAGTTCTTATTTATATCCGTCAGTAAACCTACCATAAAAGCGCTAAAACATACCCAAGGAACTTTAGTTATTAGAATGTTCCGGTTGGACGGTTTTTCACGGGACACATTTCCAGTGTTGTTTCCGGATGAGGAGATACTGCTCCGTTATTGATTTAAGTTAAGTCTGAACGTCATTAAAACTGTTAGCGCCATCTTTTGACACTTCTTCCATTTTCGTCCTTGCACGCTACACCGCTACAACAGAAATGACGGGGAGAAGAAGCTGCCGAAGGTGAGCCACGTAAATAAGACCGCCCACAAAACGGCGAATCCTGAAGAGGCGGTCAGAAAGCGGCTTGAAGATTATTTGTAAAACATAATCTATGCATCATTTTGACCAAAGAACTACCATTACATGTTACGTAGACCAGTGTTTTTCAACCTTTTTTTGAGGTAAGGCACATTTATTTCATAAAAAAAATACGGAGGCACACCACCTGCAGAAAACGTTAAAAAAATTAAACTCCACCAGGTCGTCCGGCTTTATTTTGAGTTTGTTGGTGTTTTCCTGTGTGTAGTGCTTTAGTTCTCGTCTTGCGCTGTTATTTTGGTGGTCCTTCCTGTTTTGTTGGTGTTTTCCTGTAGCAGTTTCATGTCTTCCTTTTGAGTGCTATTCCCCACACCTGCCTTGTGTTTGCAAGCAAGACTATTTAACTTGTTGCCGTCCTTCTTTGTGTGGACAATGTTGATTGTCATGTCATGTCAGTAAACTCACCATAAAAGCGCTAAAACATACCGGTGTAGTGAGTTTACATTATTCACCCAAGGAACTTTAGTTATGAGAATGTTCCGGTTGGACGGTTTTTCACGGGACACATTTCCAGTGTTGTTTCCGGATGAGGATATACTGCTCCGTTATTGATTTAAGTTAAGTCTGAACGTCATTAAAACTGTTAGCACCATCTTTTGATACTTCTTCCATTCTCGTCCTTGCACGCTACACCGCTACAACAGAAATGACAGGGAGAAGAAGCTGCCGAAGGTGAGCCACGTAAATAAGACCGCCCACAAAACGGCGAATCCTGAAGAGGCGGTCAGAAAGCGGCTTGAAGATTATTTGTAAAACATAATCTATGAATCATTTTGACCAAAGAACTACCATTACATGTTATGTAGACCAGTGTTTGTCAACCTTTTTTTGAGGTAAGGCACATTTATTTCATGAAAATAATACGCAGAAAACGTTAAAAAAATTTAACTCCACCAGGTCGTCCGGCTTTATTTTGAGTTTGTTGGTGTTTTCCTGTGTGTAGTGCTTTAGTTCTCGTCTTGCGCTGTTATTTTGGTGGTCCTTCCTCTTTTGTTGGTGTTTTCCTGTAGCAGTTTCATGTCTTCCTTTTGAGCGCTATTCCCCACACCTGCTTTGTGTTTGCAAGCAAGACTATTTAACTTGTTGCCGTCCTTCTTTGTGTGGACAATGTTGATTGTCATGTCATGTCAGTAAACTCACCATAAAAGCGCTAAAACATACCGGTATAGTGAGTTTACATTATTCACCAGAGGAACTTTAGTTATTAGAATGTTCCGGTTGGACGGTTTTTCACGGGACACATTTCCAGTGTTGTTTCCGGATGAGGAGATACTGCTCCGTTATTGATTTAAGTTAAGTCTGAACGTCATTAAAACTGTTAGCGCCATCTTTTGACACTTCTTCCATTCTCGTCCTTGCACGCTACACCGCTACAACAGAAATGACGGGGAGAAGAAGCTGCCGAAGGTGAGCCACGTAAATAAGACCGCCCACAAAACGGCGAATCCTGAAGAGGCGGTCAGAAAGCAGCTTGAAGATTATTTGTAAAACATAATCTATGCAACATTTTGACCAAAGAACTACCATTACATGTTATGTAGACCAGTGTTTTTCAAACTTTTTTTGAGGTAAGGCACATTTATTTCATAAAAATAATACGGAGGCACACCACCTGCAGAAAACGTTAAAAAAATTAAACTCCACCAGGTCGTCCGGCTTTACTTTGAGTTTGTTGGTGTTTTCCTGTGTGTAGTGCTTTAGTTCTCGTCTTGCGCTGTTATTTTGGTGGTCCTTCCTGTTTTGTTGGTGTTTTCCTGTAGCAGTTTCATGTCTTCTTTTGAGCGCTATTCCCCACACCTGCTTTGTGTTTGCAAGCAAGACTATTTAACTTGTTGCCGTCCTTCTTTGTGTGGACAATGTTGATTGTCATGTCATGTCAGTAAACTCACCATAAAAGCGCTAAAACATACCGGTGTAGTGAGTTTACATTATCACCCAAGGAACTTTAGTTATGAGATTGTTCCGGTTGGACGGTTTTTCACGGGACACATTCCCAGTGTTGTTTCCGGATGAGGAGATACTGCTCCGTTATTGATTTAAGTTAAGTCAGAACGTCATTAAAACTGTTAGCGCCATCTTTTGACACTTCTTCCATTCTCGTCCTTGCACGCTACACCGCTACAACAGAAATGACGGGGAGAAGACGCTGCCGAAGGTGAGCCACGTAAATAAGACCGCCCACAAAACGGCGAATCCTGAAGAGGCGGTCAGAAAGCGGCTTGAAGATTATTTGTAAAACATAATCTATGCATCATTTTGACCAAAGAACTACCATTACATGTTATGTAGACCAGTGTTTTTCAACCTTTTTTTGAGGTAAGGCACATTTATTTCATGAAAATAATACGCAGAAAACGTTAAAAAAATTAAACTCCACCAGGTCGTCCGGCTTTATTTTGAGTTTGTTGGTGTTTTCCTGTGTGTAGTGCTTTAGTTCTCGTCTTGCGCTGTTATTTTGGTGGTCCTTCCTGTTTTGTTGGTGTTTTCCTGTAGCAGTTTCATGTCTTCCTTTTGAGCGCTATTCCCCACACCTGCCTTGTGTTTGCAAGCAAGACTATTTAACTTGTTGCCGTCCTTCTTTGTGTGGACAATGTTGATTGTCATGTCATGGCAGTAAACTCACCATAAAAGCGCTAAAACATACCGGTGTAGAGAGTTTACATTATTCACCCAAGGAACTTTAGTTATTAGAATGTTCCGGTTGGACGGTTTTTCATGGGACACATTTCCAGTGTTGTTTCCGGATGAGGAGATACTGCTCCGTTATTGATTTAAGTTAAGTCTGAACGTCATTAAAACTGTTAGCGCCATCTTTTGACACTTCTTCCATTCTCGTCCTTGCACGCTACACCGCTACGACAGAAATGATTGATGATGTACTTGGTGGACCCCGTATGTTTTTGCTGTCCTCCAGCATTCTGTTTCTGTTTTCTTTGTAGCCAGTTCAGTTTTACTTTCGTTTGGCATAGCCATTGCCTTTTCCTTTCCCTTTTGTTTATTTTTGGTTTAACCATTACATACCTTTTTTTTTTACCTGCACCCTGTTTCTCGCTGTGGTCTGCATGTTGGGATCGCAACAAACCATCCTCGTTTCACCCGACACATTCCGAAAGCAATTAACCACCTGCTGCCACCGACTGACTTGGAGTATCACGTGGTTACTTTGCCGAGTTCCACACAGCACAGACACTAAGCAACGGCACATTATTAGCAAATTATAATGATTGATTTGCAAAAAAAAAATTTGGGACTAATTAGGTGAAGTTGCATTATTTCCCACGGCACACCAGACAATATCTCACGGCACAGTGTTTGGAAAACACTGATGTTGTTGTGATCCGCTTCCCGGATCACACTTTGATTTCGGTTTTTGAGTCCTTTTGAGTTGGTTTTGGACTCTTCTGGTTCCTAGTTTCGCACTTCTTGATTTATCTTGTTACCATGGTTGCTTATTTGTTTCACCTGCTCCTTGTGTCCGGACTCTCACCTGTTTGTTGATCCATCCATCCATCCAGCCATCCATCTTCTTCCGCTTATCCGAGGTCGGGTCGCGGGGGCAACAGCCTAAGCAGGGAAACCCAGACTTCCCTCTCCCCAGCCACTTCGTCTAGCCCTTCCCGGGGGATCCCGAGGCGTTCCCAGGCCAGCCGGGATACATAGTCTTCCCAACGTGTCCTGGGTCTTCCCCGTGGCCTCCTACCGGTTGGACGTGCCCTAAACACCTCCCTAGGGAGGCGTTCGGGTGGCATCCTGACCAGATGCCCGAACCACCTCATCTGGCTCCTCTCGATGTGAAGGAGCAGCGGCTTTACTTTGAGTTCCTCCCGGATGGCAGAACTTCTCACCCTATCTCTAAGGGAGAGCCCCGCCACACGGCGGAGGAAACTCATTTCGGCCGCTTGTACCCGTGATCTTATCCTTTCGGTCATGACCCAAAGCTCATGACCATAGGTGAGGATGGGAACGTAGATCGACCGGTAAATTGAGAGCTTTGCCTTCCGGCTCAGCTCCTTCTTCACCACAACGGATCGGTACAACGTCCGCATTACTGAAGACGCCGCACCGATCCGCCTGTCGATCTCACGATCCACTCTTCCCCCACTCGTGAACAAGACTCCTAGGTACTTGTTTGTTGATTACCATCCTTATTTAAGCCTGCCCTTTCTGTGACTCATTCTCGCATCCTAGTTTTGTTCCACGCAACAAGTGACAACGGTGATCCCCGTTTCTGGTAAACCTGTTTTTGTATTTTACCAGCTTCCACGCTATGCTTTGTGTTTTCTAGCTCACATGCTAGCTCTTTGTTTTGCCTTTTCATGCCTAGTGCAGGTTTTCTGTTTGTAGCCAGTTCTTTAGTTGAATGAATCATTATTTCTTACCTCTACGCTGTGTCCGAGCCCGAACTGCATCTTGGAAGAATGAACCATCACCACCATGCCCAGCAAACAGCACAAGGAAGTGTTTTACATTTAGGAAAAAAATAATAATATGACTCCTTTATGCGCTTTATATATGAAAAAAAGATCAAAAATAGACCATTCATCGGCCGTGCGCCTTATAATCCGGTGCGCCCTACGGTCCGGAAAATACGGTACGTGTAGTATTGGTAACTAGGGTAAAGCTTTTAACTACATCCTAGAAATGTATGTCTGCTTGTGACGAGAAAGTAATGGTTGTGTACGACAACGTTTGTAAAAGGAAAATCCATTAGATACAAACTATGTCACCAACCTAATACAAACAGTTTCAACTTCCTCGGTGTGCCGCAATGTTTGCATCAATACTACTTATAAAAACTTAATTTTGTGAGTCTGAAGAGTTGCCACAGCCGCAGTCCAGGGTCCTGATGATGTATCTAATATTTAATTTCTCTGACAACGATCCAGTTGCAGCAGATCGATACCTCTATTGGGTTTCACTTGGGGCTCTTGCGCCGTAACGATTGCTCTCGTTAAAGACAACAGTGATGCACACTGTACATACATACATACATACACACATGTACACACACACTGGAGCTGTTCTTTTTTAAATAACTATTTAATAAAGTCAAAATGTACTTCTTGCTTACGTGGAAAAACAAAGAGGCCCGAGGCCCAAGTGGGAGAACTTGGAAGGTGACGGGTAAATTAAGACCAATTAATGTTTGTTTGTTTTAATTAGGTTGTCATTTTTTAATTTTTTCTTCTTTTTTTTTTTTACCCTGCAGCACCGCCGAGTTGTCCCCAGGGAGGCTTTACATAATGTGACTTTAATTGGACTGATTGTCAAAAATTCATAGGGGCTATAAACTTGCACTGAAGGAGCATCCTAATCACCCCGTCAGAGTGACTTTGGTTTTTTCTTAACTTTGGCCTACTTTGGAGTTTTGTCACTTGTGTGCTGACGTCAACTGTCCTCAGGCGGGAAAACCTGTCTGAGGATACCTGAGGAACATTTCGGCAAATCCAAAGTGGCCTTCATTGTCAGGCTGACACGCACAACCAATCTGACCAGGCTAGAGACGCACATGTTAAGTTTAGAACAGGGGTCTCAAACTCGTTTTTATTGAGGGCCACTTCGCAATTATGACTGCCCTAAGAGGGCCACTTCAAATGATGTGACGGATAACATTAAATGATGTGGTAGACCACATTGAATGACATTGGCAGGCCACTTGAAATGATGTGGCAGACAACATTGAATGATGTGGCAGACCACATTGAATGACATTGGCAGGCCACTTGAAATGATGTGGCAGACAACATTGAATGATGTGGCAGACCACATTGTATGATAAGGCAGGCTACTTTAAATGACATGGTAAGCTATATTAAATGATGTGGCAGGCCAATTTAAATGATGTGGCAGACCCCATTGAATGATGTGGCAGACCACATTGTATGACGTGGCAGGCTACTTTAAATGACATGGTAAGCTATATTAAATGATGTGGCAGGCCAATTTAAATGATGTGGCAGACCCCATTGAATGATGTGACAGGCTACTTCAAATGATATGGTAAACTAGAATAAATGACGTGGCGGGCCACATTAAATGAGGTGGCAGACCACATTGAATGACGTGACGAGCCACATTATTGAGGTGACGGACAACATTAAATTATGTGGGAAACCACATACAATGACATGGCAGGCCACAATAAATGAAGCGGCAGACCACATTGAATGACGTGACGAGCCACATTATTGAGGTGACGGACAACATTAAATGATGTGGGAGACCACATACAATGACATGGAAGGCCACTTTAAATGAAGTGGCAGAACACGTTGAATGACATGGCAGGCCCCGTTAATGACATGGGAAGCTACATTAAATGATGTGGCAGACCACATTGAATGATGTGACAGGCTACTTTAAATGACATGGTAAACTGGATTAAATGATGTGGCTGGCCACTTTCAATGAAGTGGCAGACCATGTTGAATGACATGGAAATCTACATTAAATGAAGTGGCGGGCCACTTTAAATGATGTGGCAGACCACATTGAATGAAGTGGCAGGCTACTTTAAATGACATGGTAAGCTACTTTAAATGATATGGCAGACCACATTGAATGACGTGATGAGCCACGTTATTGAGGTGACGGACAACATTAAATGATGTGGGAGACCACATACAATGACATGGAAGGCCACTTTAAATGAAGTGGCAGAACACGTTGAATGACATGGCAGGCCCCGTTAATGACATGGGAAGCTACATTAAATGATGTGGCAGACCACATTGAATGATGTGACAGGCTACTTTAAATGACATGGTAAACTGGATTAAATGATGTGGCTGGCCACTTTCAATGAAGTGGCAGACCATGTTGAATGACATGGAAATCTACATTAAATGAAGTGGCGGGCCACTTTAAATGATGTGGCAGACCACATTGAATGAAGTGGCAGGCTACTTTAAATGACATGGTAAGCTACTTTAAATGATATGGCAGACCACATTGAATGACGTGATGAGCCACATTATTGAGGTGACGGACAACATTAAATGATGTGGGAGACCACATACAATGACATGGCAGGCCACCTTAAATGATGTGGCAGAACACGTTGAATGACATGGCAGGCCCCATTAAATGACATGGGAAGCTACATTAAATGATGTGGCAGACCACGTACAATGACATGGCAGGCCACAATAAATGTTGTGGCAGACCACGTTGAATGACGTGACGAGCCACATTATTGAGGTGACGGACAACATTAAATGATGTGGGAGACCACATACAATGACATGGCAGGCCACAATAAATGAAGCGGCAGACCACATTGAATGACGTGACGAGCCACATTATTGAGGTGACGGACAACATTAAATGATGTGGGAGACCACATACAATGACATGGAAGGCCACTTTAAATGAAGTGGCAGAACACGTTGAATGACATGGCAGGCCCCGTTAATGACATGGGAAGCTACATTAAATGATGTGGCAGACCACATTGAATGATGTGACAGGCTACTTTAAATGACATGGTAAACTGGATTAAATGATGTGGCTGGCCACTTTCAATGAAGTGGCAGACCATGTTGAATGACATGGAAATCTACATTAAATGAAGTGGCGGGCCACTTTAAATGATGTGGCAGACCACATTGAATGAAGTGGCAGGCTACTTTAAATGACATGGTAAGCTACTTTAAATGATATGGCAGACCACATTGAATGACGTGATGAGCCACGTTATTGAGGTGACGGACAACATTAAATGATGTGGGAGACCACATACAATGACATGGCAGGCCACCTTAAATGATGTGGCAGAACACGTTGAATGACATGGCAGGCCCCATTAAATGACATGGGAAGCTACATTAAATGATGTGGCAGACCACGTACAATGACATGGCAGGCCACAATAAATGTTGTGGCAGACCACGTTGAATGACGTGACGAGCCACATTATTGAGGTGACGGACAACATTAAATGATGTGGGAGACCACATACAATGACATGGCAGACCACCTTAAATGATGTGGCAGAACACATTGAATGACATGGCAGGCCCCGTGGCTGGTCACTTTAAATGATGTGGCAGACCATGTTGAATGTCATGAGAATCTACATTAAATGAAGTGGCTGGCACCTTTAAATGATGTGACAGACCACATTGAATGATGTGGCAAGCTACTTTAAATGACATGGTAAGCTACTTTAAATGAGGTGGCAGACCACATTGAATGACGTGACGAGCCACATTATTGAGGTGACGGACAACATTAAATGATATGGGAGACCACATACAATGACATGGCGGGCCACAATAAATGAGGTGGCAGACCACATTGAATGACGTGACGAGCCACATTATTGAGGTGACGGACAACATTAAATGATGTGGGAGACCACATACAATGACATGGCAGGCCACAATAAATGAGGTGGCAGACCACATTGAATGACGTGACGAGCCACATTATTGAGGTGACGGACAACATTAAATGATGTGGGAGACCACATACAATGACATGGCAGGCCACTATAAATGATGCGGCAGACCACATTGAATGACGTGACAAGCCACATTATTGAGGTGACGGACAACATTAAATGATGTGGGAGACCACATACAATGACATGGCAGGCCACAATAAATGAAGCGGCAGACCACATTGAATGACGTGACGAGCCACATTATTGAGGTGACGGACAACATTAAATGATGTGGGAGACCACATACAATGACATGGAAGGCCACTTTAAATGAAGTGGCAGAACACGTTGAATGACATGGCAGGCCCCGTTAATGACATGGGAAGCTACACTAAATGATGTGGCAGACCACATTGAATGATGTGACAGGCTACTTTAAATGACATGGTAAACTGGATTAAATGATGTGGCTGGCCACTTTCAATGAAGTGGCAGACCATGTTGAATGACATGGAAATCTACATTAAATGAAGTGGCGGGCCACTTTAAATGATGTGGCAGACCACATTGAATGAAGTGGCAGGCTACTTTAAATGACATGGTAAGCTACTTTAAATGATATGGCAGACCACATTGAATGACGTGATGAGCCACATTATTGAGGTGACGGACAACATTAAATGATGTGGGAGACCACATAAAATGACATGGCAGGCCACCTTAAATGATGTGGCAGAACACGTTGAATGACATGGCAGGCCCCATTAAATGACATGGGAAGCTACATTAAATGATGTGGCAGACCACGTACAATGACATGGCAGGCCACAATAAATGTTGTGGCAGACCACGTTGAATGACGTGACGAGCCACATTATTGAGGTGACGGACAACATTAAATGATGTGGGAGACCACATACAATGACATGGCAGACCACCTTAAATGATGTGGCAGAACACATTGAATGACATGGCAGGCCCCGTGGCTGGTCACTTTAAATGATGTGGCAGACCATGTTGAATGTCATGAGAATCTACATTAAATGAAGTGGCGGGCACCTTTAAATGATGTGACAGACCACATTGAATGATGTGGCAAGCTACTTTAAATGACATGGTAAGCTACTTTAAATGAGGTGGCAGACCACATTGAATGACGTGATGAGCCACATTATTGAGGTGACGGACAACATTAAATGATGTGGGAGACCACATACAATGACATGGCAGGCCACAATAAATGATGTGGCAGACCACATTGAATGACGTGACGAGCCACATTATTGAGGTGACGGACAACATTAAATGATGTGGGAGACCACATACAATGACATGGCAGGCCACAATAAATGAGGTGGCGGACCACATTGAATGACGTGACGAGCCACATTATTGAGGTGACGGACAACATTAAATGATGTGGGAGACCACATACAATGACATGGCAGGCCACAATAAATGAAGCGGCAGACCACATTGAATGACGTGACGAGCCACATTATTGAGGTGACGGACAACATTAAATGATGTGGGAGACCACATACAATGACATGGAAGGCCACTTTAAATGAAGTGGCAGAACACGTTGAATGACATGGCAGGCCCCGTTAATGACATGGGAAGCTACATTAAATGATGTGGCAGACCACATTGAATGATGTGACAGGCTACTTTAAATGACATGGTAAACTGGATTAAATGATGTGGCTGGCCACTTTCAATGAAGTGGCAGACCACATTGAATGACATGGAAATCTACATTAAATGAAGTGGCGGGCCACATTAAATGATGTGGCAGACCACATTGAATGAAGTGGCAGGCTACTTTAAATGACATGGTAAGCTACTTTAAATGATATGGCAGACCACATTGAATGACGTGAAGAGCCACGTTATTGAGGTGACGGACAACATTAAATGATGTGGGAGACCACATACAATGGCATGGCAGACCACCTTAAATGATGTGGCAGAATACGTTGAATGACATGGCAGGCCCCATTAAATGACATGGGAAGCTACATTAAATGATGTGGCAGACCACGTTGAATGACATGGCGGGCCACTTTAAATGACAAGGTAAACTGGATTAAATGATGTGGCTGGCCACTTTAAATGAAGCGGCAGACCATGTTGAATGTCATGAGAATCTACATTAAATGAAGTGGCGGGCCACTTTAAATGATGTGACAGACCACATTGAATGATGTGGCAAACTACTTTAAATGACATGGTAAGCTACTTTAAATGAGGTGGCAGACCACATTGAATGACGTGAAGAGCCACGTTATTGAGGTGACGGACAACATTAAATGATGTGGGAGACCACATACAATGACATGTCAGGCCACAATAATGACGTGGCAGACCACGTTGAATGACGTGACGAGCCACATTATTGAGGTGACGGACAACATTAAATGATGTCGGAGACCACATACAATGACTTAGCAGGCCACTTTGAATGCGGTGGCAGAACACGTTGAATGACATGGCAGGCCCCATTAAATGACATGGGAAGCTACATTAAATGATGTGGCAGACCACGTTGAATGATATGGCAGGCTACTTTAAATGATATGGTAAACTGGATTAAATGATGTGGCTGGCTACATTAAATGATGTGGCAGACCACATTGAATGATGTGGCAGGCTACTTTAAATGACATGGTAAGCTACATTAAATGATGTGGCGGGCCACATTAAATTATGTGGCCGACCAGGTTGAATGACCTGACGAGCCACTTCATTGACATGACGGACAACATTAAATGATGCAGGAGACCACGTAGAATGACATGGCAGGCCACGTTAATGATATGGCAGACCACTTTAAATGATGTGGCAGACTATGTTGAATGACATGGCGGGCCACTGTAAATGATATGGGAAGCTATATTAAAAGAAGTGGCAGACCAGGTTGAATAACGTAACGAACCACGTTAAATAAGTAGTCTCTCAGTTCGAACATTAAATGTCTTGTCTTTGCAGTCTATTCAATTGAATATAAGTTGAAAAGGATTTGCAAATCATTGAATTCTGTTTTTTTATTTCCGAATTACACATCGTGCCATCTTCACTGGCTTTGGGTTTTAAACAATAATTATCGTACATTCGCAGCTAAGAGAGATAAAAGCCACCTGCAACCTGTATAAAATGTTTTTTATTATAAATGATATATTGTGGTATGCTGTATATCTTTATCATAATAATGCAAAATGTTGCTGTCTGTTAATGTCATATTGACATTAAGGTTTAAACCAGCATGTTAAAGGCCTACTGAAACCCACTACTAGCGACCACGCAGTCTGATAGTTTATATATCAATGATGAAATATTAACATTGCAACACATGTCAATACGGCCTTTTTAGTTTACTAAATTACAATTTTAAATTTCCTGCGGAGTTTCCTGTTGAAAACGTCGCCGAATGATGATGCGTGTTTGTGACCTTATTAGTTGGAGGGGACATTTCAGCC
This sequence comes from Nerophis ophidion, assembly GCF_033978795.1. Lineage (NCBI taxonomy): Eukaryota > Metazoa > Chordata > Actinopteri > Syngnathiformes > Syngnathidae > Nerophis > Nerophis ophidion. Next base: position 9,661,520 of record NC_084619.1, read on the forward strand.
CTGCACCACTTACTGCTAAAAGTCGTCTCTTTTCATCGCATAATTACACAGTAATTTGGACATCTGTGTTGCTGAATCTTTTGCAATTTGTTCAATTAATAATGGAGACGTCAAAGAAGAATGCTGTTGGTGGAAAGCGGTGGATTGCAGCTGCCTTTAGCAACCGAGACATAGCCTCTATTTCTTTGTTTGTTGTGAAGCTTTAACTGTCACGACCAGAACAGGACTCTGAACACAGATGTGGGATTTAAATACGATGTATTTATTTGATCAAGGGAAGGGGTCCAAAACGGGAGAAACAAAACAGGCTATAAAAACACAACTGACCTGAGCTCTAAACTAAAAAAAAATATCAAAACGCTCCGTCTACGGAGGGAAAAAAGGGGGCTATGAACAAAACACTACTAAGTATAACAAAAGCCGCTCTAAAGGAGGCGATACTAGGAAGATAATCTTACCTGACAAAACTTACAAATCAAATTACTCCCGTGGATCCAAAAAGGTACAAGAACGTGGCTGCGGTCAATGCTATGGCAGGGAACGCTGGAGGTACGCACATGAAGTAACGAGACACTCTGGCACAAGACAAGGGGAGGACGAGACATTTATACGCCATGAGGGAGTGTGACACAGGTGGGCACAATCAGGCAATCAGGAGTGACGTCAGAGCAGTGAAACAGGAGGAAGGGCAAGTGATCTGAAACGAGAGGGAGAGTTAAACTTTCAAAATAAAACAGGAAATGAAAAGACCACATGACACCAGACGAAAAGCAGACAAGACTTCACCCAGGTGTGACATTAACACAGAGCGGTCAAGCGAACATGTTAGTCTACGTCAACCAGCAAGTTTTTGGATGGGAAAATTGTGATATTAAGTCGACTCTTACCGGACACTTGAGTGGATTACGCCACCTCATCCTGCAGCTCAAAAAGGCAGCTGTGATCTTGGCTCCTCGGCTTCTCTCAGAGACAGTGGCGTCTACCGCAGCCATCGGACTTTCAGGTATGACTATAATCTCACAAAAATAAGCAGATAAGGGATTTTCCAGAATTATCCTAGTAAATGTGTCTAATTACATCTGAAACGCTACCACTGCCGCCGCCTGGAGCCGTTGACCTATTTTTTTTTTTTGCGCTTCACTCTCACTTTCCTCATCCACGAATCTTTCATCCTCGCTCAAATGAATGGGGAAATCGTCGCTTTCTCGGTCTGAATTGCTCTTACTGCTGGTGGCTCACATTATAAACAATGTGAGGATGTGAGGAGCCCTCACACCGGTGACGTCACGCGCACATCGTCTGCTACTTCCGGTACAGGCGAGGCTTTTTTATTAGCGACCAAAAGTCGCGAAATTTATCATCGATGTTCTCTACTAAATATTTTCAGCAAAAATATGGCAATGATCAAGTATGACACATAGAATGGACCTGCTATCCCCGTTTAAATAACAAAATCTCATTTCAGTAGGCCTTTAAACTAGTCTTGAGTGCGTCCTTGTTCTACTAATGCAAACACAGGATTATTGGATCCGATCAATTAAAGGTACTTAAATCTCAATTAGGAATTAGGGTCTGCAGTGTAAACGACCCCTAAAATAACAGACAAGAGACACACTGGAATTGGACCTGTTTGCCATTTCTCTTCTCCCCCAGCTTCTTCTGTAGCTTCCATGCTCCCTGTGCCCTACTCCGTGAAAAACACTTACTTCTGCTCCAGTGTGCAGAGATCACAGTCACGAGAAAAGACAGGGTGGGAAAACACGAAAAGGAGGGGGGGATACATCTAAAAATCTCTACTTTTTGCTACAAAGCACATGCTGCGACAAATATCTATCTCACACACACACACACACTTGCAAACGCACACACACACACACTTGCAAACGCACGAACATAGATTTCAGTGTGAGTTGAATATCAGGAAAATGCAAAACCAAAAAGGATTTTGTATTTAATTGAGATTTATGGTGTCCCAAAGAGAGGTGAAAGTAACATGATTAGATGCGATTAGAGCAGGGGTGTCGAGCCCAAATACAGAGTGGGCCAAAATTTAAAACCGAACAAAGCCACGGGCCGAGGTTGAACAAATGAACCTTTGAATAAGGACTCAAACAAGTTTTGCATTGAATATTGAAAAAGCAAGGCTTATATGACTTTCTAGTGACATGCAAAATCCATCCATCCATTTTCTACCGCTTATTCCCTTTCGGGGTCGCGGGGAGCGCTGGCGCCTATCTCAGCTACAATCGGGCGGAAGGCGGGGTACACCCTGGACAAGTCGCCACCTCATCGCAGGGCCAACACAGATAGACAGACAACATTCACACTCACATTCACACACTAGGGACCATTTAGTGTTGCCAATCATCCTATCCCCAGGTGCATGTCTTTGGAAGTGGGAGGAAGCCGGAGTACCCGGAGGGAACCCACGCATTCACGGGGAGAACATGCAAACTCCACACAGAAAGATCCCGAACCTGGATTTGAACCCAGGACTGCAGGACCTTCGTATTGTGAGGCAATAAATATCAACATTAACTTTTTCCACTAGCTAATAAATTTTTAAATAAAATGATGAGGTGGTCGGGGTTTTTGGGGGGTGGCGTGGTTTGGTGGTAGCGAGGGTGGGTATTGTAGCGTCCCGGAAGAGTTAGTGCTGCAAGGGGTTCTGGGTATTTGCTCTGTTGTGTTTCGGTGCAGTTGTTCTCCCGAAATGTGTTCGCCATTCTTGTTTGGTGTGGGTTCACAGTGTGGCGCATATTTGTAACAGTGTTAAAGTTGTATATACGGCCACCCTCAGTGTGACCTGTATGGCTGTTGATCAAATATGCCTTGCATTCACTTTTGTGTGTGTGTGTGTACAAGCCGCATATATTATGTGACTTGGCCGGCACGCTGTATGTAGAGAGGAAAAGCGGACGAAACGACAGGTTGTGGAGAACGCTAAAGGCAGTGCCTTTAAGGCACGACCCCGATATTGTTGTCCGGGGAGAAATTCGGGAGAATGGTCGCCCTGGGAAATTTTCGGGAGGGGCACAAAACTTCGGAAGTTTCCCTGGAAAATCAGAAGGGTTGGCAAGTATGAGTATTATCGGTGAATGCGGTGTTAATTTGATATTGCCTCAAGGGCCAAATGAAATTACACGGCGGGCCAAATTTGGCCCGCGGGCCAGATTTTGACACCCATGGGTTAGAGGAATGAGCAGCCAAAAAATACAGTAATGATCAGCTTGCAGGGTTTCTATTAACACCAATTCAAATTGAAGAATGTACAAAGGCGCTGAGTAGAGCCCAGACCTCCATAAAATTGAATAATCCCGGTCATAAAAGAGTCCTTTATTCTCATCAAAATGAAATAATACTGAAGTCTCATTTCCTACAAGGAGTGTAGCTCCACTTTGTTACAGTTCTTGGGTTTGCAGGAGATTGTGTGACTGGACTACAAGTGAATGGTCAATTTGTTAATTAATATTTGCATTATTTTTGTGATTGAGTTCATGCATAATAACTAATAAACACACAAAAAACCGTGTGGGAGTGGAGCTGGACTCTCTGGCGGTGGTTTTAGAGAGAAGAAGTCTAGCAAACTCCTAGCTATTATGGACAACAAACACCTCCCACCCACTACACTCGGACCTTGCGGAGAGGATGAGCATGTTCAGTGGAAGACTCAGACTCCCAAAATGTAACACGGAACGACACAGGAGGTCCTTCATACCGACAGCCATCAGACTGTATAATGCATATTTTCCTTGACTGCACTTAAATGTAGAATATATGTAGAATATATTTATATTATTCATGTTAAGTTTTCCTTGCCTTTATGTGGGCCTACTGATGATTTCGTAGTGGTTTGTGCAGCCCTTTGAGACACTAGTGATTTAGGGCTATATAAATGAACATTGATTGATTGATTGATATATATATGTCATATATTATTTATTATTATTATTGTTTATTGTGAGCGAACTGTGGTGCTGAATTTCCCCCAGGCATCAATAAAGTACTTTCTATTCTATTCTATTCTAGACCAGGGGTGTACAAACTTTTTCCACTGAAGGCCGCACACTGAAAAATCTAAGCAAGCTGGGGCCATTTTTATATTTTTTATTTTAAAAACAAATACAAAATAAAAATATACATTTAGGCCTCCACCCAGGCTTGATGCTAGTGACACCGAAGGGTTTCGGTCAAAAAAATATTAAAAATGTGTCATTATTCGGTATTATTATTATTATAGGCTTGAATCTCTAGATCATTAGGTCTATCTGTCAATATTACATTTAAAATAAAATTAAGTTGTATGCGCTTTTTGTCAAATAAAACCTTTTTCTTTTAATAGAAAAAAAACAAAATATGCAATATTTTCACCCAATAACATTTTTAAGTGGAATATTTTAGATTATCCAATAAGTGTAGTTTTGAAAAGGTCAATAAGTCATAACAACATTGATTTTAATTCGTTAGACTTTTTTGAGCTATGGCACTTCAAAAAAAAGAATCACACTAAAATTATCGGGGATCCAAAACGGTCCTATTCATTAAAGTGTTAAAAAATACATTTTAATTATGTTTACTTTTAACACAATAATCTCGCAATCAACTTCAGATCTATCTGTCAATTAGCAGTTTAATTGTTGTTTGTGTTTTTTGTTTGTTCTTTTTCAAACATAAACGTGTGGCAAACACAAAATATGCAACATTTTACACAAAAAAATATCTCAAAGTGGAATATTTAATGTGACGTAATTGGAGCCTTGAATAGGTCAATAATTCATAATGACATTGATTTTGATGCATTATTTTTTTTTTTTTAAAGAAAGAAACAGCCTGCATGGCAGCTTTGTGTTATTAGAGTCAACATTGCAACATTTTCTTGTTAAATTTCACCTCTTTGCTCTTTAAAGCCACTTTTTATGTTTTGTATTTTTTTAATCGTAATATTTGAGAATGTGCTTTGAGGCCGTTAAAAAATTCCCTGCGGGCCGCACTTTGGACATCCCTGTTGTAGACTTATCCAGAGCACTTAGCTTTATCAGGATTATATTTGTTTATATAAATACACTAAGTTGCCAAAAGTATTCGGCCACTTGCCTTGAAGCACATATAAATTTGAAGTGTCATCCCATTCCTAACCCATAGGGTTCAATATGATGTCGGTCCACTTTTTTGCATCTATTACAGCTTCAACTATTCTGGGAAGGCTGTCCACAAGGTTGCGAAGTGTGTTTGTAGGAATTGTCCACCGTTCTTCCAAAAGCGCATTGGTGAGATCACACACTGATGTTGGTCGAGAAGAGCCTGGCTCTCAATTCTCCTTTCTAATTCATCCTAAAGGTGTTCTATCGGGTTCAGGTCAGGACTCTGTGCAGGCCAGTCAAGTTCATCCACACCAGACTCTTTAATTCATGTCTTTATGGACCTTGCTTCGTGCACTGGTGCACAGTCATGTTGGAAGAGGAAGAGGCCCGCTCCAAACTGTTTCCACAAGGTTGGGAGCATGGAATTGTCCAAAAATGTTTTGGTATCCTGGAGCATTCAAAGTTCCTTTCACTGGAACTAAAGGGCAAAGCCCAACTCCTGAAAAACAACACTTCACCATAATTCCTCCTCCACCAAATTTCACACTGGGCACAATGCAGTCCGAAATGTAGCGTTCTCCTGGCAAGCTCCAAACCCAGACTCGTTCATCAGATTGCCAGATGGAAAAGCGTGATTCATCACTCCAGAGAACACCTCTCCACTACTCTCGAGTCCAGTGGCGACGTGCTTTAAACCCTTACATCTGACGCTTTGCATTGGACTTGGTGATGTATGGCTTAGATGCAGCTGCTCAGCCATGGAAACCCATTCCATGAAGCTCTCTGCGTACTGTAAGTGGGCTAATTGGAAGGTCACATGACGTTTGGAGCTCTGTAGCAACTGACTGTGCAAAAAGTCTTTGCCTTATGCGCTTCAGCATCAGCTGACCCCTCTCTGTCAGTTTTACGTGGACTACCACTTGGTGTCTGAGTTGCTGTTGTTCCCGAACTCTTCCATTTTCTTATAAGTTGACTTTGGAATAGTTAGGAAAGAGGAAATTTCACGACTGGATTTGTTGCACCGGTGGCATCCTATGACAGTTCCACGCTGGAAATCTCTGAGCTCCTGAGAGCGACCCATTCTTTCACAAATGTTTATAGAAACAGTCTCTATGCCTAAGTGCTTTGATTTTATCCACCTGAGATCAGGACACCTGATTCTCATCATTTGGATGGGTTGCTAAATACTGTTGGCAATATAGTGTATACATTTTTTTGGGGGGGGGCGGCATAGCTCGTTTGGTAGAGCGGCCGTGCCAGCAACTTGAGGGTTGCAGGTTCGATTCCCGCTTCCGCCATCCTTGTCACTGCCGTTGTGTCCTTGGGCAAGACACTTTACCCACCTGCTCCCAGTGCCACCCACACTGGTTTAAATGTAACTTAGATATTGGGTTTCACTATGTAAAGCGCTTTGAGTCAATAGAGAAAAGCGCTATATAAATATAATTCACTTCACTTTTTAATTCTGAACATTTCTCCTTGAATTAAATCAAGCTAGTTTTGTGTTGCCTATGATTGGTCCGTCTGCATTTCGGGCAAGTAATCTAACAATTAACGACCGATAGAAATGAACTCATTCTGTTTTTTGCACTTTTGTGTATGTGGGGCGGTGAGGTTAGGTTTTGTGTATTGTAGGAGCCCCTCAGGCATACTTGCCAACCTTCCCGATTTTTCCGGGAGACTCCCAAATTTCAGTGTCCCTCCCGAAAATCTCCCGGTGCAACCATTTTCCCGAATTTGTCCCGATTTCCACCCGTACAACAAGACTGGGCCCGTGCCTTTAAGGCACTACATCCAGCTTTTAAACACACATATGTTAGACTGACCATACGTCCTCTTTTCCCCGGACATGTCCTCTTTTGCGGGGCTGTCCGGGCGGGGTTTCTTAAATGCCTCCAATGTCCGGCATTTTGAGTCAGGGTTGCGTTTATTTTCAATGTACGTCCGAGTTAAGAAGGGGTTAAAAACAAAACAAATTGTGAAGGTGTGTGCACGCAGCAGCATTCGTGAGGGAGGGGCAGAGGCAGAGAGAGCGAGAGAGCAGGAAGCGGACTGATTGTTAATCAAGGCATACTTAGTCGACTGCCATACAGGTCACACTGAGGGTGGCCGTACGAACAACTTTAACACTTTTACAAATATGTGCCACACTGTGAACCCACACCAAACAAGAATGACGGACACACTTCGGGAGAACATCCGCACCGTAGCACAACAGAACATATACCCAGAACCCCTTGCAGCACTAACTCATCCGGGACGCTACAATATACAGCCCCCGCTACCCGAACCCCATTTATGTCACATAAAATATTCCAGTTTGAAAAATATTTTTGGTGGAAGATTTTGCTTATTTTGTGTGTTTGCCATAAAAAATAAAACAAAGTTTTGTTTGACAAAAAAGGGCGGAAAACAAACAAATAAATTGAAAAAATAAATAAAACATTTTGAAATGAGGAATAGATCTGAAGTTGATGTAGACTCCAGAGATTTAAGAGTTAAATATAAAATGTGTGTATGCCCTGGCACACCATTATCATCATTTCATGACCAAAGCAAAACACATTTTACACTTTTATACTGAAATAAATACACTTAAAACTACCAGTTGCAGTAAAGTTTAGATCCATGAAGAAAAGAAGAAAGTGAATAAAAGTTTATAACTGAATGCATTTACATATGCATACAAATGTGTCTTTTATTTACATTTTTTCTTTTAACGAATTAATGTTTATGACAACCTTTTTCCAAAAAAGATAGAATGTGAGATAACAGGACAATGCATACGTTTATCATTTGTTTTCAAAACGCTTAAAAAAAAGGGGGAAACTCTGGGTCCCATTTTTATGACTTGATGGGGTCCATAGGACCCCATTTTGAAAATCCCTAGCGCCAACACTGCTGTCAACAGAGGATAAAAAATGCTTTATTTAAATAAATATATTATTTATAAAGCAAGTTCAAGTATCATTGGTAAATTTTCACCTAGTCGCATATGTGTCCTCTTTTTGGGATTACAGAATATGGTCAGCCTATGTGGATGGTCAACAGCCATACAGGTCACACTGAGGGTGGCCGTATAAACAACTTTAAAACTGTTATAGATATGCGACACACTGTGAACCCACACCAAACAAGAACGACAAATACATTTCGGGAGAACATCCGCACTGTAACACAACATAAACCCAACAGAACAAATACCCAGAATCCATAGCAGCACTAACTCTTCGAATTCGGAGGTCTCAAGGTTGGCAAGTATGCCCTCAGGACTATAATATTAATGATAATAAATAAGTAATATTAAAGAATATTAAAGATCGGATCGGATCGGTTCGCAGCAGAGTGTGAAGCGACCGGAATGAGAATCAGCACCTCCAAGTCCGAGTCCATAGTTCTCGCCCGGAAAAGGGTGGAATGCCATCTCCGGGTTGGGGTGGAGACCCTGCCCCAAGTGGAGGAGTTCAAGTACCTAGGAGTCTTGTTCACGAGTGAGGGAAGAGTGGATCGTGAGATCGACAGGCGGATCGGTGCGGCGTCTTCAGTAATGCGGACTTTGTACCGATCCGTTGTGGTGAAGAAGGAGCTGAGCCGGAAGGCAAAGCTCTGAATTTACCGGTCGATCTACGTTCCCATCCTCACCTGTGGTCATGAGCTTTGGGTCATGACCGAAAGGATAAGATCACGGGTACAAGCGGCCGAAATGAATTTGGGGCTCTCCCTTAGAGATAGGGTGAGAAGCTTTTCCATCCGGGAGGGACTCAAAGTAAAGCCGCTGCTCCTTCACATCGAGAGGAGCCAGATGAGGTGGTTCGGGCATCTGGTCAGGATGCCACCCGAACGCCTCCCTAGGGAGGTTTTCAGGGCACGTCCAACCGGTAGGAGGCCACGGGAAAGACCCAGGACACGTTGGGAAGACTATGTCTCCCGGCTGGCCTGGGAACGCCTCGGGATCCCCCGGGAAGAGCTAGACGAAGTGGCTGGGGAGAGGGAAGTCTGGGTTTCCCTGCTTAGGCTGTTGCCCCCGCGACCCGACCTCGGATAAGCGGAAGATGGTGGATGGATGGATGGATTAAAGAACAAAAAGGAGGTACAAAGAAAACGTTGTAAAGCCGAAAGATTTGATTAGTCAATTAAACGTAGTCGCTGACTAGTAGTAGGCCAAATGTTTTCTACGACAAACCAAATGGTCCAGTTGCGATCAATTGAATGTCCTGGATGAAGGAGAGCATCCTTCAGTAGGTGACTGACGAAATATTTAATACTCTCTACAGTCCCGGTTGGTCGACATACACCACACATTCCTAATCTGTAATCAGTGAGTGTGAAGGAGGTGGTATGACTCATGTGTGACTCTTGTTTTTGTTTGCCTTTCAAAACGTGAGAATGCGTGATATCGGGGCGACATAACTGGAGGGATATTGTCACATCGTGGAAGGCAGATCGGCACATTTGGACACGCCATCTGGCATTATGGGCTTTCATCACACACACGTTGGCTGTGGAGCGAACACCCCCTCCCCACACTTGCGCTTTCTGTGTCCAAATATGTAGTCAACCTTACACACATAGCCAAGACTATTCTGGTGTTCGTGTACACACACACACACACACACACAAACACGCGCACGGCCAAATCCTCGCTACGAGCCAGAGTGGATATGTCATCGCCTGGTGGCTATTAATGGACAATCGCCATGGTAACCAGTGTCATGTCATGAGCAGTGGGTCACCTGGGGGTCTATCTTCGTTCCTTCACGCAAGGAAGGCGTGAAAGGAGCAGAAGGAAATGGGAGAAAAAGGTACCATACTAAAATATGGAACGGAAAAAAAAAGGATCCGAAGTGCAAGTTCGAGAGTGGGAAAAGGCATTTTCTTGAAGGTTGTTCTCTGGGGAGGGCCACAACCTTCTGATGACCCTCATCTGTGTTTCACACATGTGCGATCGATTGCTCCCCCGCTTTTAGTCTAATCCCACTGCTTTTAGATGAGTCTATGTGGGTTAGCATGCCGAAGGAACAACAACTGAGTGCGTCTGAATGGTTGAGCCTCGCCGTGCATTTACGCGCGGTGGATTGTTGGGTTGAAAGTGGTTCGACATCCGACCTCAAATGTCAAGAAACATGTGAACAAGAACCTAGACCCTTATGCATTTCAGTAGTGTGTATAAGAGTGTTTCAGTAGTGTGTGTGAGAGAAAAACATTTCAGTTGTTTATGTGAGAGCATTTCAGTAGTGTGTGTGAGAGAAAAACATTTTAGTTGTTTATGTGAGAGCATTTCAGTAGTGTGTATAAGAGTGTTTCTGTAGTGTGTGTGAGAGAAACACATTTTAGTTGTTTATGTGAGAGCATTTCAGTAGTGTGTATTAGAGAATTTCTGTAGTGTGTGTGAGAGAAACACATTTTAGTTGTTTATGTGAGAGTATTTCAGTAATGTGTATGAGTGTTTCAGTAGTGTTTGAGAGAAAAACATTTCAGTTGTTTATGTGAGAGTATTTCAGTATCGTGGATAAGAGTGTTTCAGTAGTGTGTGTGTGAGGGAAACACATTGTAGTTGTTTATGTGAGAGTATTTCAGTAGTGTGTATGAGAGTGTTTCAGTAGTGTCAAGAAACATGTGAAATAGAACCTAGACCCTTATGCATTTCAGTAGTGTGTATAAGAGTGTTTCAGTAGTGTGTGTGAGGGAAAAACATTTCAGTTGTTTATGTGAGAGCATTTCCGTACTGTGTATAAGAGTGTTTCAGTAGTGTGTCTGAGAGTGTTTCAGTAGTGTCAAGAAACATGTGAATAAGAACCTAGACCCTTATGCATTTCAGTAGTGTGTATAAGAGTGCTTCAGTAGTGTGTGTGTGAGAGAAAAACAATTCAGTTGTTTATGTGAGAGCATTTCAGTACTGTGTATAAGAGTGTTTCAGTAGTGTGTGTGAGAGAAACACGTTTTAGTTGTTTATGTGAGAGCATTTCAGTAGTGTGTATTAGAGAATTTCTGTAGTGTGTGTGAGAGAAACACATTTTAGTTGTTTATGTGAGAGTATTTCAGTAATGTGTATGAGTGTTTCAGTAATGTGTGAGAGAAAAACATTTCAGTTGTTTATGTGAGAGTATTTCAGTAGTGTGTATGAGAGTGTTTCAGTAGTGTGTGTGTGAGGGAAACACATTTTAGTTGTTTATGTGAGAGGATTTCAGTAATGTGTATGAGAGTGTTTCAGTAGTGTCAAGAAACATGTGAACAAGAACCTAGACCCTTATGCATTTCAGTAGTGTGTATAAGAGTGTTTCAGTAGTGTGTGTGAGGGAAAAACATTTCAGTTGTTTATGTGAGAGCATTTCAGTACTGTGTACAAGAGTGTTTCAGTAGTGTGTATGAGAGTGTTTCAGTAATGTCAAGAAACATGTGAACAAGAACCTAGACCCTTATGCATTTCAGTAGTGTGTATAAGAGTGTTTGAGTAGTGTGTGTGAGAGAAACACATTTTAGTGGTTTATGTGGGAGTATTTCAGTAGTGTGTATAACAGTATTTCAGTAGTGTGTGTGAGAGAAACACTTTTTTGTTTTTTTATGTGAGGGTATTTCAGTAGTGTGTGTAAGAGTGTTTCAGTAGTGTGTGTGAGAGAAACACATTTTAGTTGTTTGTGTGAGAGTATTTCAGTAGTGTGTATAAGAGTGTTTCAGTAGTGTGTGTGAGGGAAACACATTTTAGTTGTTTATGTGAGAGTATTTCAGTAGTATGTATGAGAGTGTTTCAGTAGTGTGTGTGAGAGAAACACATTTTAATGGTTTATGTGGGAGTATTTCAGTAGTGTGTATAAGAATATTTCAGTAGTGTGTGTGAGAGAAACACTTTTTTGTTTTTTTATGTGAGGGTATTTCAGTAGTGTGTGTAAGAGTGTTTCAGTAGTGTGTGTGAGAGAAACACATTTTAGTTGTTTATGTGAGAGCATTTCAGTAGTGTGTATTAGAGAATTTCTGTAGTGTGTGTGAGAGAAACACATTTTAGTTGTTTATGTGAGAGTATTTCAGTAGTGTGTATGAGAGTGTTTCAGTAGTGTCAAGAAACATGTGAACAAGAACCTAGACCCTTATGCATTTCAGTAGTGTGTATAAGAGTGTTTCAGTAGTGTGTGTGTGAGGGAAACACATTTTAGTTGTTTATGTGAGAGGATTTCAGTAGTGTGTATGAGAGTGTTTCAGTAGTGTCAAGAAACATGTGAACAAGAACCTAGACCCTTATGCATTTCAGTAGTGTGTATAAGAGTGTTTCAGTAGTGTGTGTGAGGGAAAAACATTTCAGTTGTTTATGTGAGAGCATTTCAGTACTGTGTATAAGAGTGTTTCAGTAGTGTGTATGAGAGTGTTTCAGTAGTGTCAAGAAACATGTGAACAAGAACCTAGACCCTTATGCATTTCAGTAGTGGTATAAGAGTGTTTCAGTAGTGTGTGTGAGGGAAAAACATTTCCGTTGTTTATGTGAGAGCATTTCAGTACTGTGTATAAGAGTGTTTCAGTAGTGTGTGTGAGAAGAACACATTTTAGTTTTTTATGTGAGAGCATTTCAGTAGTATGTATGAGTGTTTCAGTAGTGTGTGTGAGAGAAACACATTTTAGTGGTTTATGTGGGAGTATTTCAGTAGTGTGTATAACAGTATTTCAGTAGTGTGTGTGAGAGAAACACCTTTTTGTTTTTTTTATGTGAGGGTATTTCAGTAGTGTGTGTAAGAGTGTTTCAGTAGTGTGTGTGAGAGAAAAACATTTCAGTTGTTTATGTGAGAGTATTTCAGTAGTGTGTATAAGAGTGTTTCAGTAATGTGTGTGAGGGAAACACATTTTAGTTGTTTATGTGAGAGTATTTCAGTAGTGTGTATGAGAGTGTTTCAGTAGTGTCTGATAAAAACATTTCAGTTGTTAATGTGAGAGCATTTCAGTAGTGTGTATAAGAGTGTTTCAGTAGTGTGTGTGAGAGAAAAACATTTCAGTTGTTTATGTGAGTGTGTTTCAGTAGTGTGTGAGAGAAAAACATTTTAGTTGTTTATGTGAGAGTATTTCAGTAGTGTGTATAAGAGTGTTTCAGTAGTGTGTGTGAGGGAAACACATTTTAGTTGTTTATGTAGTTGTTTCAGTAGTGTGAGAGAAAAACATTTCAGTTGTTTATGTAGGAGTATTTCAATAGTGTGTGTAAGAGTGTTTCAGTAGTGTGTGTGTGAGAGAAACACATTTCAGTTGTTTATGTGAGAGTGTTTTAGTAGTGTGTATAAGAGTGTTTCAGTAGTGTGTGAGAAAAACACATTTTAGTTGTTTATGTGAGAGTATTTCAGTAGTCTGTATAGGAGTGTTTCAGTAGTGTGTGTGAGAGAAACACATTTTAGTTGTTTATGTGAGAGTATTTCAGTAGTCTGTGAGAGAGAAACACAGTTTAGTTGTTTATGTGAGAGTATTTCAGTAGTGTTTTCAAGAGTGTTTCAGCAGTGTGTGAGAGAGAAAAACATTTAAGTTGTTCATGTGAGAGTATTTCAGTAGTGTGTATAAGAGTGTTTCAGTAGTGTGTGTGTGAGAGAAACACATTTTGTTGTTTATGTGAGAGTATTTCAGTAGCTGTATGAGAGTGTTTCAGTAGTGTGTGTGAGAGAAACACATTTTGTTGTTTATGTGAGAGTATTTCAGTAGCTGTATAAGAGTGTTTCAGTAGTGTGCGAGAGAAACACATTTTGTTGTTTATGTGAGAGTATTTCAGTAGTCGGTATAGGAGTGTTTCAGTAGTGTGTGTGAGAGAAACACATTTTAGTTTTTAATGTGAGAGTATTTCAGTAGTGTGTATAAGAGTGTTTCAGTAGTGTGTTTGTGAGAGAAACACATTTTGTTGTTTATGTGAGAGTATTTCAGTAGCTGTATAAGAGTGTTTCAGTAGTGTGTGTGTGAGAGAAACACATTTTGTTGTTTATGTGAGAGTATTTCAGTAGCTGTATAAGAGTGTTTCAGTAGTGTGTGTGAGAGAAACACATTTTGTTGTTTATGTGAGAGTATTTCAGAAGTCTGTATAAGAGTGTTTAAGTAGTGTGTGTGAGAAACACATTTTGTTGTTTATGTGAGAGTATTTCAGTAGCTGTATAAGAGTGTTTCAGTAGTGTGTGTGAGAAACACATTTTGTTGTTTATGTGAGAGTATTTCAGTAGTCTGTATAAGAGTGTTTCAGTAGTGTGTGTGAGAAACACATTTTGTTGTTTATGTGAGAGTATTTCAATAGTGTGTATAAGAGTGTTTCAGTAGTGTGTGTGAGAAACATATTTTGTTGTTAATGTGAGAGTATTTCAGTAGCTGTATAAGAGTGTTTCAGTAGTGTGTGTGAGAAACATATTTTGTTGTTTATGTGAGAGTATTTCAGTAGCTGTATAAGAGTGTTTCAGTAGTGTGTGTGAGAAACACATTTTGTTGTTTATGTGAGAGTATTTCAGTAGTCTGTATAAGAGTGTTTCAGTAGTGTGTGTGGGAAACACATTTTGTTGTTTATGTGAGAGTATTTCAGTAGCTGTATAAGAGTGTTTCAGTAGTGTGTGTGAGAAACACATTTTGTTGTTTATGTGGGAGTATTTCAGTAGTCTGTATAAGAGTGTTTAAGTAGTGTGTGTCATATGGACGTCAACAGGATTCTTGATAACCCGGTCTTGTCTCTGTATATATTGGATAGTAGTCTGTTTATTTCAATTGTTAGTTTTTCCTTTATTACCTCTTGTATTATATATCTTAACCCCATATTTGTTCTCCCTACCGCACCGTAAATTGGAGTCCTTCATCTCGTTATATGCAAATATAATGACAATAAAGTCTATTCTATTCTATTCCAGATTCCTCCCCTTCGACACCACTGTCCACAGACCCCACGGCCCCGTCCTGGCCCGAGGCGGTGGTCAGCGGGAACGGCGGCAGAGAAGCCGGCAAGTACTGCTGCCTTTGCGGCGCCTGGTTCAACAACCCGCTGATGGCCCAGCAGCACTACGAGGGCAAGAAACACCGCAGGAACGCCGCCCGAGCGCGCCTGGTGGAGCAGCTCCAGGGAAGTCTGGATGCCACGGAGAGCACAGGTCAGCCCACGTAATCCCCTCCAAAATATCCCCTCACTCAGCAGGGCTTTCGCTGCTTTTTAAAGTGGAACTTGATCAGCGCGATGGGGTTTAACGTAGGTGCTAGTCGCCGGCCATCACTCTCATTCAGTTTTGACGGCCGAGTCACTCCCGTACGGTATAATTAGCCCCATAAGACTGTTGACTTTACGATCTGCTACGGAACTCGCTGACTGCCAAAGATAGATGGATTAGTTTACATAATTACATGCGAATGTCAGTGTTGTTTTCTCAAAAAAAGGGCTGGCTTTAGGATCAAGCCTGCCGGAGGGTTTTAGGATGGATGATTTGGATTTGCAGTTTAGTTAGAGCAGCTTTGGACCGACTCAAGGTCAGCGGCTCTCACCGTTCCCTGCATCCTCTCCGGCTCCGACTAAATATAATTCAAAAGCCGCAGATTACTCGTGTAAGGCGGGTCATCCATCACATGAGGGAAATGTTTGTCTCTCCCTAATTAACTCTTTATCTCGGTCGAGTCGGAATGTTGGCTCGTCTAGTTCTACAACGATGGCTAACCTTTCCACCGATTATCTAGAGAGGCTTTAACACACATTGTCATTTTATGTTATTTTGTACAACTGACAATAATAAAAAATAAAAATAAAACCAATTTTATGCATAGGTTTGCAAGGGGGTAGAACATTTCAAGCAATTTGGGGAAAATTTAACATTTTACAGAGGGAAAAATGAATGAATTAATTATCAAAAAGCTTGGTCATGAAAAAGAATGACGATTGTTTATGACCATTGTTTCTTCCGCTTATCCGATGTCGGGTCGCGGGGGCAACAGCCTAAGCAGGGAAACCCAGACTTCCCTCTCCCCAGCCATTTCGTCTAGCTCTTCCCGGGGGATCCCGAGGCGTTCCCAGGCCAGTCGGGTGACATAGTCTTCCCAACGTGTCCTGGGTCTTCCCCATGGCCTCCTACCGGTTGGACGTGCCCTAAACACCTCCCTAGGGAGACGTTCGGGTGGCATCCTGACCAGATGCCCGAACCACCTCATCTGGCTCCTCTCGATGTGAAGGAGCAGCGGCTTAACTTTGAGTTCCTCCCGGATGGCAGAGCTTCTCACCCTATCTCTAAGGGAGAGCCCCGCCACACGGCGGAGGAAACTCATTTCGGCCGCTTGTACCCGTGATCTTATCCTTTCGGTCATGACCCAAAGCTCATGACCATAGGTGAGGATGGGAACGTAGATCGACCGGTAATTTGAGAGCTTTGCCTTCCGGCTAAGCTCCTTCTTCACCACAACGGATCGGTACAACGTCCGCATTACTGAAGACGCCGCACCGATCCGCCTGTCGATATCACGATTGAACTCCTCCACTTGGGGCAGGGTCTCCTCCCCAACCCGGAGATGGCATTCCACCCTTTTCCGTGCGAGAACCATGGACTCGGACTTGGAGGTGCTGATTCTCATTCCGGTCGCTTCACACTCGGCTGCAAACCGATCCAGTGAGAGCTGAAGATCCCGGTCAGATGAAGCCATCAGGACCACATCATCTGCAAAAAGCAGAGACCTAATCCTGCGGTCACCAAACCGGAACCCCTCAACGCCTTGACTGCGCCTAGAAATTCTGTCCATAAAAGTTATGAACAGAATCGGTGACAAAGGACAGCCTTGGCGGAGTCCAACCCTCACTGGAAATGTGTCCGACTTACTGCCGGCAATGCGGACCAAGCTCTGGCACTGATCGTACAGGGAGCGGACCGCCACAATAAGACAGTCCGGTACCCCATACTCTCTGAGCACTCCCCACAGGACTTCCCGGGGCACACGGTCGAATGCCTTCTCCAAGTCCACAAAGCACATGTAGACTGGTTGGGCAAACTCCCATGCACCCTCAAGAACCCTGCCGAGAGTATAGAGCTGGTCCACAGTTCCACGACCAGGACGAAAACCACACTGTTCCTCCTGAATCCGAGGTTCGACTATCCGGCGTAGCCTCCTCTCCAGTACACCTGAATAAACCTTACCGGGAAGGCTGAGGAAAAAGATGGGAAAAAGGTAAACGCTGGGGAAGGATGAGTAAAAAAATACAATCCAGACTGGGCTCCTAAGGGGGCCCAGTTCGGAGTGAGAAACATCTCCATAGCAAAGCACATATACATATTACAACGTACATCTCGAGATATCTAGCAACAGTAGTTCAAGGACATGGTGGTAGGGCACAGCTCTCAGGCGCTGACCATCCATTCATCACCCCTATGGGATTAGCGTCGAGGGCGTCGGATTGGGGGACAGGAGGGTGTATGTGTGGCGTATATTTTTTTATGTGGATGTGTGTGTGTGTGTCTCTGTTCCGCGGCCTTGATGTATTTGCCGTCGCTAGTCCAAAGTCCACAACAAACAGGTGTGTGTCCATGAGAGACAAGAAGGGAGTTTGTTGTGTCTTCGCTGCAGTGTCCTTCGGGAGAGTCTCGAAGCCAGGGAACAAATCAAGTGAAAATGATTTGTATGCGAGTGAAAATAAAATTTGCTTTTCACTCTAAAATTGTCGATGACTGGTCCTGAAAAACTGCGGGGTAGACAGTCCGATGTGATCCACTGTTCTTCCCGCATCCTCCAATCATTTGTGGCAGCTTTGGGGTACTTTGAAGACTGCCAGCAACTTCCAATTTGTCGAGAAACAAGAGCAACGCTTACTCCAATCAGCAGATGTCCTGTTTTCATCATTCCGAATAGGTGGATATCTTCACGTCCTCGACAGAAAATGGTCGCCAGGCACGTGGCCCTCCTTCCTCTCCCAAGAGTCCGTTGTGTGTCCAGCAACAACCGCTTCGTCACGACAGCAGGTTCCCCCAAACCCAAGATCTTGTCAATTTTGTTGAGGCCAGTTAAATAGTTCCAATGTTTAGATTTGGAGAGCAGTGCAAAAAGAGGCAACAAGAAAGTTAAGACAAGACAAAACAAAGAAGCAAGCAGGAGAGGAAAGGGGAGCGTCCACCCTCGATGAGTGCCAGAGAGAAAAGTCAGCCACCGATTGTGCAAGTTCTCCCACTTAAAATTATGACAGAGGTCTGTAATTTTCGTCATAGGTACACTTCAACTGTGGGAGACAGAATGTGGGGAAAAAAATTCACATTGTAGGAATTTTAAAGAATTTATTTGTAAATTATGGTGGAAAATAAGTATTTGGTCAACCATTCAAAGCTCTCACTGATGGAAGGAGGTTTTGGCTCAAAATCTCACGATACATGGCCCCATTCATTCTTTCCTTAACACGGATCAATCGTCCTGTCCCCTTAGCAGAAAAACAGCCCCAAAGCATGATGTTTCCACCCCCATGCTTTACAGTAGGTATGGTGTTCTTGGGATGCAACTCAGTATTCTTCTTCCTCCAAACACAACAAGTTGAGTTTATACCCATCCATCCATCCATCCATCCATTTTCTACCGCGTATTCCCTTTCGGGGTCGCGGGGGGCGCTGGCGCCTATCTCAGCTACAATCGGGCGGAAGGCGGGGTACACCCTGGACAAGTCGCCACCTCATCGCAGGGCCAACACAGATAGACAGACAACATTCACACTCACATTCACACACTAGGGACAATTTAGTGTTGCCAATCAACCTATCCCCAGGTGCATGTGTTTGGAAGTGGGAGGAAGCCGGAGTACCCAGAGGGAACCCACGCATTCACGGGGAGAACATGCAAACTCCACACAGAAAGATCCTCAGCCTGGATTTGAACCCAGGACTGCAGGACCTTCGTATTGTGAGGCAGACGCACTAACCCCTCTGCCACCGTGAAGCCCTGAGTTTATACCAAAAAGTTCTATTTTGGTTTCATCTGACTACATGACATTCTCCCAATCCTCTGCTGTGTCATCCATGTATCCATTCAGTCGTTCAACAGTCCGGGGTCTCCGTTGTCGTATTTTACGCTTCATAATGCCCCACACATTTTCCATGGGAGACAGAACTGGACTGCAGGCGGGCCAGGAAAGTACCTGCACTCTTTTACTACGAAGCCACGCTGTTGTAACACTTGTCTTGCTGAAATAAGCAGGGGCGTCCACGATAACGTTGCTTGGATGACAACATATGTTGCTCCAAAACCTGTATGGACCATTCAGCATTAATGGTGCCTTCACAGATGTGTAAGTTACCCATGCCTTGGGCACTAATACACCCCCGTACCATCACGGATGCTGGCTTTCGAACTTTGCGCCTATAACAATCCGGATGGTTATTTTCTTCTTTGTTCCGGAGGACACCACGTCCTCTGTTTCCAAAAATAATTTGTAATGTGGACTCGTCAGACCACAGAACACTTTTCCACTTTGCATCAGTCCATCTTAGGTGATATCGGGCCAAGCCAAGCCGGCGGTATTTCTGGGTGTTGTTGATAAATGGGTTTTGCTTTGCGTAGTAGAGTTTTAAATTGCACTTAAAGGTGTAGCGACCTACTGTAGTTACTGACAGTGCTTTTATGAAGTGTTCCTGAGCCCATGTGGTGATATCCTTTACACACCGATGTCGGTTTTTGATGCAGTACCGCCTGAGGGGTCAAAAGTCCGTAATATCATCGCTTACGTGGAGTGATTTCTCCAGATTCTCTGAACCTTATTATATTATAGACCGTAGATTTCTTGCAATTTCTCTTTGAGAAACGTTGTTCTTAAACTGTTTGACTATTTGCTCACGCAGTTGTGGACAAAGGGGTGTACCTCGCCCCATCCTTTCTTGTGAAAGACTGAACATCTTTTGGGAAGCTGTTTTTATACCCAATCATGGCACCCACCTGTTCCCACTTAGCCTGCACACCTGTGGGATGTTCCAAAAAAGTGTTTGATGAGCATTCCTCAACTTTATCAGTATTTATTGCCACCTTTCCCAACTTCATTGTCACGTGTTGCTGGCCTCAAATTCTAAAGTTAATGATTATTTGCACCCAAAAAAATCCGGTTGAACATCAAATATGTTGTCTTTGTAGCATATTCAACTCAATATGGGTTGAAAAGGATTTGCAAATCATTGTATTCCGTTTATATTTACATCTAACACAATTTCCCATCTCATATGGAAACGGGGTTTGTACAACTAATATAGACACTTACATCATGTGTTGCCTTCATTATAGCACTTATATAAGACTTTTAAAGTCATTTTGGTAGTAGGCTAATATAACTAATATAGACACTTACGTCACGTGTTGCCTTCATTATAGCACTTATATAAGACTTTAAAGTTATTTTGATAGTAGGCTAATATAACTAATATAGACACTTACGTCACGTGTTGCCTTCATTATAACACTTATATAAGACTTTAAAGTTATTTTGATAGTAGGCTAATACAACTAATATGGACACTTACGTCACGTGTTGCCTTCATTATAACACTTATATAAGACTTTTAAAGTCATTTTGATAGTAGGCTGATACAACTAATATAGACACTTACATCATGTGTTGCCTTCATTATAGCAGTTATATAAGACTTTAAAGTTATTTTGATAGTAGGCTAATATAACTAATATAGACACTTACGTCACGTGTTGCCTTCATTATAACACTTATATAAGACTTTAAAGTTATTTTGATAGTAGGCTAATACAACTAATATGGACACTTACGTCACGTGTTGCCTTCATTATAACACTTATATAAGACTTTTAAAGTCATTTTGATAGTAGGCTGATACAACTAATATAGACACTTACATCATGTGGTGCCTTCATTACAACACTTATATAAGACTTTTAAAGTCATTTAATAGTACGGTAATATAACTAATATAGACACTTACACCATGTGTTGCCTTCATTATAACACTTGAAATAAGACTTTTAAAGCCATTTTGATAGTTATGTAATCTAACTAATATAGACATTTACATTATGTGTTGCCTTCATTATAACACTTATATAAGATGTTTAAAGTATTTTTGATGGTAGGCTAATATAACTAATATAGACACTTACATCATGTGTTGCCTTCATTATAGCACTTATATAAGACTTTTAAAGTCATTTTGATAGTAGGCTAATATAACTAATAAAGACACTTACGTCACGTGTTGCCTTCATTATAACACTTATATAAGACTTTTAAAGTCATTTTGGTAGTAGGCTAATATAGCTAATATAGACACTTAAATCATGTGTTGCCTTCATTATAACACTTATATAAGACTTTTAAAGTCATTTTAATATTAGGCTAATACAACTAATATGGACACTTACATCATGTGTTGCCTTAATTATAACACGTATATAAGACTTTTAAAGTCATTTTGATAGTAGGCTAATATAACTAATATAGATACTAATATCATGTGTTGGCTTCATCATAACACTTATACAAGACTTTTAAAGTCATTTTGATAGTAGGCTAATATAACTAATATAGACACTTACATCATGTGTTGCCTTCATTATAACACTTATATAAGACTTTAAAGTTATTTTGATAGTAGGCTAATATAACTAATAAAGACAACACTTACGGCACGTGTTGCCTTCATTATAACACTAAGACTTTTAAAGTAATTTTGGTAGTAGGCTAATATAGCTAATATAGACACTTACATCATGTGTTGCCTTCATTATAGCACTTATATAAGACTTTTAAAGTTATTTTGATAGTAGGCTAATATAAATAATAAAGACACTTACGTCACGTGTTGCCTTCATTATAACACTTATATAAGACTTTTAAAGTTATTTTGATAGTAGGCTAATATAACTAATAAAGACACTTACGTCACGTTTTGCCTTCATTATAACACTTATATAAGACGTTTAAAGTTATTTTGATAGTAGGCTAATATAACTAATAAAGACACTTACGTCACGTTTTGCCTTCGTTATAACACTTATACAAGACTTTTAAAGTCATTTTGATAGTAGGCTAATATAACTAATATAGATACTTACATCATGTGTTGCCTTCATTATAACACGTATATAAGACTTTAAAGTTATTTTGATAGTTGGCTAATATAACTAATATAGACACTTACATCATGTGTTGCCTTCATTATAACACTCATATAAGACTTTTAAAGTCATTTTGATAGTAGGTTAATATAAACAATATAGACACTTAAATCATGTGTTGCCTTCATTATAACACTTATGTAAGACTTTTAAAGTTATTTTGATAGTAGGCTAATATAACTAATATAGACACTTACGTCATGTGTTGCCTTCATTATAACAATTATACAAGACTTTTAAAGTCATTTTGATAGTAGGCTAATATAACTAATATAGACACTTACGTCATGTGTTGCCTTCATTATAACACTTAAAATAAGACTTTTAAAGCCATTTTGATAGTTATGCAATACAACTAATATGGACACTTACGTCATGTGTTGCCTTTATTACAACACTTATATAAGACTTTTTAAAGTAATTTTGATAGTAGGCAAATGCAACTAATATAGACAATTACATCATGTGTTGCCTTCATTACAACACTCATATAAGACTTTTAAAGTCATTTTGATAGTAGGCTGGACAAATATTTTTTTTGTATTTTTTTTGTCTCGTTCATCATTTTGGGTTGCTTACCCCTGGTTTTAGGCCTATAAATCTCAACACCCCACATACAAGATGATCCACCAGGTAAAGGTATATAAATAGTCCAATGCTAATACAGTGCCTATAGTAATATGTCCAGAAAGAACTTTCCGGTTCCAGCGAGTGCTCAAATACGTGACGTCATTCAGCGAAAAGCGGGAGTCCTGACGTGCACGCGAGCGCCGCACGACACCTCGACCGCGCACTCACGCTCCAACCCTCGGTGGCGTGGACGCCCGCGGGGCGAGCTGTGTGCTCCAGGTGCCATGACAAAAGCAATCATCTCAAGGAGCCAATCACATTAAAAGCATGAGTCACGTTGCCGCCTACACTGGCTCAGAGGCTGGAAGTTGTGTCATGTTGGATATCATCCTCCATCCACTCACTCTGACCCACATCCCACGACCTCGACTGCCTTTTTAGGGAAAGTATGAAACCCGATTCATGTTTAGAAATCGTCAGTCTGGCCTGAAAAAAACACGCCGACGTGTTTTCATGGACTTAAAGACGTGGCGTTCGCCGCCTGGAGGAAATGAGCTCAGTGCTGACGTGGTCCATTATACGTGCTGTCAATCAAGTCTTTGCGCTGGTGTCTCGTAATCACGCCGGCGTTGTCAGGACTTGTTTGTTCTCCTGTGAGACTCGTCACCGATGGTGCGAGATTCGCACATTTGATTGGCTTCTTTTGGCGCCTCTGCAGGTGCAAAAGTGGCAGGTGAGCAGAGTGAAAACGAGGTAGGAGACGGGCGTCTTTAAAGGGGAACATTATCAACAGACCTATGTAAGCGTCAAGTGTGCATCGATTAGCCAGCTGTATGTACATATTGCATCATTATGCCTGATTTGTAGCTATATTTGCATCCAGCCTTTCCCTAAACCCCACATTTAATGCCAAACAAACACATACCAATCGACGGGTTCAAGTACACCAATGGTCAAAAGATGCAAAAGTCCCTAGTTTGTTCTGCACAATTTACCGACGATAGCGATGCTACGACAGAGATGACGGGCGTCTTTAAAGGGGAACATTATCACCATACCTATATACCGTGATGTTGCAGAAAAAAGACCATGTTTTATTAACTAATTTCCGAACTCTAAAAGTGTGAATTTGGCGATTTAAAAGCCTTTCAATTGTCCGCTGTCGGAGCGATGACCTTTCACCCGTGACGTTACAACGGGAAGCAATCCGACATTTTCTCAAACACATTACACACACCAAGTCAAATCAGCTCTGTTATTTTCCGTTTTTTTCGACCGTTTTCCGTACCTTGGAGACATCATGCCTCGTCGGTGTGTTGTCGGAGGGTGTAACAACACGATCAGGGACGGATTCAAGTTGACTTACGTGTGCATCAATTAGCCAGCTGTATGTACATATTGCATCATTATGCCTCATTTGTAGCTATATTTGCATCCAGCCTTTCCCTCCACCCACATTTAATGCCAAACAAACACATACCAATCGACGGATTCAAGTGCACCAATGGTCAAAAGATGCGAAAGTCCCTAGTTTGTTCTGCACATTTTACCGACGATAGCGATGCTACGACAGAGATGACGGGCGTCTTTAAAGGGGAACATTATCACCAAACCTATATACCGTGATGTTGCAGAAAAAAAAACATATGTTTTTTTAACTAATTTCCGAACTCTAAAAGGGTGAATTTGGCGATTTAAACGCCTTTCAATTGTTCGCTGTCGGAGCGATGACCTTTCACCCGTGACGTTACAACGGGAAGCAATCCGCCATTTTCTCAAACACATTACATACACCAAGTCAAATCAGCTCTGTTATTTTCCGTTTTTTTCGACTGTTTTCCGTACCTTGGAGACATCATGCCTCGTCGGTGTGTTGTCGGAGGGTGTAACAACACGATCAGGGACGGATTCAAGTTGACTTACGTGTGCATCGATTAGCCAGCTGTATGTACATATTGCATCATTATGCCTGATTTGTAGCTATATTTGCATCCAGCCTTTCCCTCCACCCACATTTAATGCCAAACAAACACATACCAATCGACGGATTCAAGTACACCAATGGTCAAAAGATGCGAATGTACCTCGTTTGTTCTGCGCATTTTACCGACGATAGCGATGCTACGACAGAGATGACGGGCGTCTTTAAAGGGGAACATTATCACCATACCTATATACCGTGACGTTGCAGAAAAAAAAACCATATGTTTTTTTAACCAATTTCCAAACTCTAAAAGGGTGAATTTGGCGATTTAAACGCCTTTCAATTGTCCGCTGTCGGAGCGATGACCTTTCACCCGTGACGTCACAACGGGAAGCAATCCGCCATTTTCTCAAACACATTACACACACCAAGTCAAATCAGCTCTGTTATTTTCCGTTTTTTTCGACCGTTTTCCTTACCTTGGAGACATCATCCCTCGTCGGTGTGTTGTCGGAGGGTGTAACAACACGATCAGGGACGGATTCAAGTTGACTTACGTGTGCATCGATTAGCCAGCTGTATGTACATATTGCATCATTATGCCTGATTTGTAGCTATATTTGCATCCAGCCTTTCCCTCCACCCACATTTAATGCCAAACAAACACATACCAATCGACGGATTCAAGTACACCAATGGTCAAAAGATGCGAATGTACCTCGTTTGTTCTGCGCATTTTACCGACGATAGCGATGCTACGACAGAGATGACGGGCGTCTTTAAAGGGGAACATTATCACCATACCTATATACCGTGACGTTGCAGAAAAAAAAACCATATGTTTTTTTAACCAATTTCCAAACTCTAAAAGGGTGAATTTGGCGATTTAAACGCCTTTCAATTGTCCGCTGTCGGAGCGATGACCTTTCACCCGTGACGTCACAACGGGAAGCAATCCGCCATTTTCTCAAACACATTACACACACCAAGTCAAATCAGCTCTGTTATTTTCCGTTTTTTTCGACCGTTTTCCTTACCTTGGAGACATCATCCCTCGTCGGTGTGTTGTCGGAGGGTGTAACAACACGATCAGGGACGGATTCAAGTTGACTTACGTGTGCATCGATTAGCCAGCTGTATGTACATATTGCATCATTATGCCTGATTTGTAGCTATATTTGCCTCCAGCCTATCCCTCCACCCACATTTAATGCCAAACAAACACATACCAATCGACAAATTCAAGTACACCAATGGTCAAAAGATGCAAAAGTCCCTAGTTTGTTCTGCACATTTTACCTACGATAGCGATGCTATGACAGAGATGACGGGCGTCTTTAAAGGGGAACATTATCACCATACCTATATACCGTGATGTTGCAGAAAAAAGACCATGTTTTTTTAACTCATTTCCGAACTCTAAAAGGGTGAATCTGGCGATTTAAACGCCTTTCAATTGTCCGCTGTGGGAGCGATGACCTTTCACCCGTGACGTCACAACGGGAAGCAATCCGCCATTTTCTCAAACACATTACACACACCAAGTCAAATCAGCTTGGTTGTTTTCCGTTTTTTCGACCGTTTTCCGTACCTTGGAGACATCATGCCTCGTCGGTGTGTTGTCGGAGGGTGTAACAACACGATCAGGGACGGATTCAAGTTGACTTACGTGTGCATCGATTAGCCAGCTGTATGTAAATATTGCATCATTATGCCTCATTTGTAGCTATATTTGCATCCAGCTTTTCCCTCCACCCACATTTAATGCCAAACAAACACATACCAATCGACGGATTCAAGTAAACCAATGGTCAAAAGATGCGAAAGTCCCTAGTTTGTTCTGCACATTTTACCGACGATAGCGATGCTACGACAGAGATGACGGGCGTCTTTAAAGGGGAACATTATCACCATACCTATATACCGTGATGTTGCAGAAAAAAGACCATATGTTTTTTTAACTCATTTCCGAACTCTAAAAGTGTGGATTTGGCGATTTAAACGCCTTTCAATTGTCCGCTGTCGGAGCGATGAACTTTCACCCGTGACGTTACAACGGGAAGCAATCCGCCATTTTCTCAAACACATTACACACACCAAGTCAAATCAGCTCTGTTATTTTCGTTTTTTTTCGACTGTTTTCCGTACCTTGGAGACATCATGCCTCGTCGGTGTGTTGTCGGAGGGTGTAACAACACGATCAGGGACGGATTCAAGTTGACTTACGTGTGCATCGATTAGCCAGCTGTATGTACATATTGCATCATTATGCCTGATTTGTAGCTATATTTGCATCCAGCCTTTCCCTCCACCCACATTTAATGCCAAACAAACACATACCAATCGACGGATTCAAGTGCACCAATGGTCAAAAGATGCGAAAGTCCCTAGTTTGTTCTGCACATTTTACCGACGATAGCGATGCTACGACAGAGATGACGGGCGTCTTTAAAGGGGAACATTATCACCATACCTATATACCGTGATGTTGCAGAAAAAAGAAAATATGTTTTTTTTAACTCATTTTTGAACTCTAAAAGTGTGAATTTGGCGATTGAAACACCTTTCAATTGTCCGCTGTCGGAGCGATGACCTTTCATCCGTGACATTACAACGGGAAGCAATCCACCATTTTCTCAAACACATTATACACACCAAGTCAAATCAGCTCTGTTATTTTCCGTTTTTTCGACCGTTTTCCGTACCTTGGAGACATCATGACTCGTCGGTGCGTTGTCGGAGGGTGTAACAACACGATCAGGGACGGATTCAAGTTGACTTACGTGTGCATCGATTAGCCAGCTGTATGTACATATTGCATCATTATGCCTGATTTGTAGCTATATTTGCCTCCAGCCTTTCCCTCCACCCACATTTAATGCCAAACAAACACATACCAATCGACGAATTCAAGTACACCAATGGTCAAAAGATGCGAAAGTCCCTAGTTTGTTCTGCACATTTTACCGACGATAGCGATGCTACGACAGAGATGACGGGCGTCTTTAAAGGGGAACATTATCACCATACCTATATACCGTGATGTTGCAGAAAAAAGACCATATGTTTTTTTAACCAATTTCCGAACTCTAAAAGGGTGAATTTGGCGATTTAAACGCCTTTCAATTGTCCGCTGTCGGAGCGATGACCTTTCACCCGTGACGTCACAACAGGAAGCAATTCGCCATTTTCTCAAACACATTACACACACCAAGTCAAATCAGCTGTGTTATTTTCCGTTTTTTCGACCGTTTTCCGTACATTGGAGACATCATGCCTCGTCGGTGTGTTGTCGGAGGGTGTAACAAAACGATCAGGGACGGATTCACGTTGACTTACGTGTGCATCGATTAGCCAGCTGTATGTACATATTGCATCATTATGCCTGATTTTTAGCTACATTTGCATCCAGCCTTTCCCTCCACCCACATTTAATGCCAAACAAACACATACCAATCGACGGATTCAATGCACCAATGGTCAAAAGATGCAAAAGTCCCTAGTTTGTTCTGCACATTTTACCGACGATAGCGATGCTACGACATAGATGACGGGCGTCTTTAAAGGGGAACATTATCACCATACCTATATACCGTGATGTTGCAGAAAAAAAAACATATATTTTTTTAACTCATTTCCGAACTCTAAAAGGGTGAATTTGGCGATTTAAACGCCTTTCAATTGTCCGCTGTCGGAGCGATGACCTTTCACCCGTGACGTCACAACGGGAAGCAATCCGCCATTTTCTCAAACACATTACATACACCAAGTCAAATCAGCTCTGTTATTTTCCGTTTTTTTCGACTGTTTTCCGTACCTTGGAGACATCATGCCTCGTGGGTGTGTTGTCGGAGGGTGTAACAACACGATCAGGGACGGATTCAAGTTGACTTACGTGTGCATCAATTAGCCAGCTGTATGTACATATTGCATCATTATGCCTGATTTGTAGCTATATTTGCTTCCAGCTTTTCCCTAAACCCCACATTTAATGCCAAACAAACACATACCAATCGACGGATTCAAGTGCACCAATGGTCAAAAGATGCGAAAGTCCCTGGTTTGTTCTGCACATTTTACCGACGATAGCGATGCTACGACAGAGATGACGGGCGTCTTTAAAGGGGAACATTATCACCAGACTTATATACCGTGATGTTGCAGAAAAAAAGACCATATGTTTTTTTAACTGATTTCTGAACTCTAAAAGGGTGAATTTGGCGATTGAAACACCTTTCAATTGTTCGCTGTCGGAGCAATGACCTTTCACCCGTGACGTTACAACGGGAAGCAATCCGCCATTTTCTCAAACACATTACACACACCAAGTCAAATCAGCTCTGTTATTTTCCGTGTTTTTCGATGGTTTTCCGTACCTTTGAGACATCATGCCTCGTCGGTGTGTTGTCCGAGGGTGTAAAAACACAATCAGGGACGGATTCAAGTTGACTTACGTGTGCATCGATTAGCCAGCTGTATGTACATATTGCATCATTATGCCTCATTTGTAGCTATATTTGCATCCAGCCTTTCCCTAAACCCCACATTTAATGCCAAACAAACACATACCAATCGACGGATTCAAGTACACCAGTGGTCAAAAAATGCGAAAGTCCCTCATTTTTCTGCACATTTTACCGACGACAGCTATGGTACGACAGAGATGGCAAGAATCTATGGATATCCTGCGACACTCAAAGCAGATGCATTTCCAACGATAAAGTCAACAAAATCACAAAGGTGAGTTTTGTTGATGTTATTGACTTATGTGCTAATCAGACATATTTGCGCACGGCATGACTGCAAGCTAATCGATGCTAACATGCTATTTAGGCTAGCTGTATATACATATTGCATCATTATGCCTCATTTGTAGCTATATTTGCATCCAGCCTTTCCCTCCACCCACATTTAATGCCAAACAAACACATACCAATCGACGGATTCAAGTACACCAGTGGTCAAAAGATGCGAAAGTCCCTCGTTTGTTCTGCACATTTTACCGACGATAGCGATGCCACGACAGAGATGGCACAGAGATGTGGGGATATCCTGCGACACTCAAAGCAGATGCATTTCCAACGATAAAGTCAACAATATCACAAAGGTGAGTTTTGTTGATGTTATTGACTTATGTGCTAATCAGACATATTTGCGCACGGTATGACTGCGAGCTAATCGATGCTAACATGCTATTTAGGCTAGCTGTATGTACATATTGCATCATTATGCCTCATTTTTAGCTATATTTGCATCCAGCCTTTCCCTCCACCCACATTTAATGCCAAACAAACACATACCAATCGACAGATTCAAGTACACCAGTGGTCAAAAGATGCGAAAGTCCCTCGTTTGTTCTGCACATTTTACCGACGATAGCGATGCCACGACAGAGATGGCACAGAGATGTGGGGATATCCTGCGACACTCAAAGCAGATGCATTTCCAACGATAGAGTCAACAAAATCACAAAGGTGAGTTTTGTTGATGTTATTGACTTATGTGCTAATCAGACATATTTGCGCACGGCATGACTGCAAGCTAATCGATGCTAACATGCTATTTAGGCTAGCTGTATGTACATATTGCATCATTATGCCTCATTTGTAGCTATATTTGCATCCAGCCTTTCCCTAAACCCCACATTTAATGCCAAACAAACACATACCAATCGACCGATTCAAGTACACCAGTGGTCAAAAAATGCGAAAGTCCCTCATTTTTCTGCACATTTTACCTACGATAGCGATGCTACGACAGAGAGGACACAGAGATGTGTGGATATCCTGCGACACTCAAAGCAGATGCATTTCCAACGATAAAGTCAACAAAATCACAAAGGTGAGTTTTGTTGATGTTATTGACTTATGTGCTAATCAGACATATTTGCGCACGGCATGACTGCAAGCTAATCGATGCTAACATGCTATTTAGGCTAGCTGTATGTACATATTGCATCATTATGCCTGATGTGTAGCTTTATTTGCATCCAGCCTTTCCCTCCACCCACATTTAATGCCAAACAAACACATACCAATCGACGGATTCAAGTTGCTCCAGTGGTCAAAAGATGCAATCGTTGGTTAGAAGGCGATCGCCGAATTCGTCCTCGTTGCCGCTGTCGGTCGTGATATGGCTCAATAGCTTCAGTTTCTTCGTCAATTTCGTTTTCGCTATCTGCCTCCACACTCCAACCATCCGTTTCAATACATGCGTAATCTGTTGAATCGCTTAAGCCGCTGAAATCCGAGTCTGAATCCGAGCTAATGTCGCTATACCATTCTGTGCCATCCGCCATGTTTGTTTGACCCCTCTCTGTCAGTTTACGTGGCCAACTACTTGGTGGCTGAGTTGCTGTTGTTCCCAAACTCTTCCATTTTCTTATAATAAAGCCAACAGTTGACTTTGGAATATTTAAGAGCGAGAAAATTTCACGACCGGATTTTTTGCAGAGGTGGCATCCTATGACAGTTCCACGCTGGAAATCACTGAGTTGCCGAGAGCGGCCCATTCTTTCACAAATGTTTGTAGAAACAGTCTCCATGCCTAAGTGCTTGACTTTATACACCAGAATCAGGTGATTAGGACACCTGATTCTGATCATTTGGATGGGTGGCCAAATACAAATAGATTAATAATTCATTTCCTACCACTTGTCCCTAATAATGTTGACAAAATAATAGAATGATAAATGACACAATATGTTTCTGTATATGTCAGCAGACTAAATTAGGAGCCTTAACTTGCTTACTTACGACTAAAAGACAAGTTGTGTTGTATGTTCATTATTTTATTTAAGGACAATGTAACGACTTCGGGGCATCGTAATGCCGGCTCGGACACAGCGTAAGGTAAGAAGAAATTATTTATTTAACTAACAACAGGCTAAGAAACAGAAACACTGGTGCTAGGCAAAAAAGGCAAACCAAAAGCGCTAGCATGGGAGCTAGGGGAAACAAACAGAAACTAGGCATAGGGCGAAAGCTAGCAAGTCGAAAACATCGAAACAAAGTTGTTACTGGTTGCGTGTAACACAAGTTCTACGAGGTTTAAATAGAGACACTGATGAAAAGCAGGTGTGCGAACAAGGCAGGTGAAAATCAACTTACCATGGTGACAAAACCAAACAAGGAAGTGCACAAACAAACTCAGCACCGGAAGAGTCCGAAACAATCAGAAAACCACAAAAGGACTCGAAAACCAAACTAAGGATGCGATCCGGGAAGCGGATCACAACAGACAAACTTGAAATAAGAAACATATGTTTAATGTACCTTAAGATTTTTTGTTAAAATAAATGTAGTTATGCAATTTTCTGTGGTCCCCTTTATTTAAAAAAGTACCGAAAAGTCCCGCAAAGTATTGAAATAATTTTGGTACTGCTACCGGTACCAAAATATAACACTAATTTACACACGTGCATATTTGCGTGATTGATACTAACAAGACCAGGCCTGTGGAATAAATGGAGATTTGTGTGGATCGCTCACTCATTCAAGTTCCGGAAGTGTTTTCTTTTAAAAGTCGTCCATTTTCCTGCTTCACGCTGTCTTCTCTTGTTTTGCAAGTGAGGGACAGTATGTGTGTGTGTGTGTGTGTGTGCGTGCGTGTGTGTGTGTGTGTGTGTCTCCAAGTGCGTCATGTCTCATCTGTCATCCTCATTAGCTCCCCATGAGGCGCAGGTGACTTGTTTACACACCGCTGTTCTTGTTCTATTGATGATGCTGACCTTTACTTGTACTTGCATATTCTCCCTTTGAACTAAAGCCCCATGGCGTGTGTGCATTTGCATAAATACACTGTATATGTGCATATATATATAGGCAACACTTTAGTATGGGGAACATAGTCACCATTTATTAGTTGCTTATTAACATGCAGATTAGTAACATATTGGCTCTTAATTTGTCATTATTAAGTACTTATTAATGCCTTATTCTTTATTATACAACCAGTAAACCATTAACTAAGAGTCTTCCCTCAATAACCTCAGATGTATTGCTTTTTAGTAACCCTTTCCCTAATCCTAACCGTTATATGTTCCCCTAGTGACCAAATAGCTCCAAATTAAGTCTCTGTTACGTAGAATATGTTCCCCATACTAAAGTATATATATATATTTATCTTGATTGGATTATCCAGAGAATAGTGCTCGATACCGTGGTAGAGCGCAATACGTATGTGTGGAAAAAAACACAAGACTACTTCATCTCTACAGAACTGTTTCATGAGGGGTTCCGTCAATCATCAGGAGATTTTAATGGAAGCATTCACATACAATGGTTTGTATAGGGCACAGAGTGGGTGGGTACAGGCAGGCGTAGGGGCGTGGTGATTGGCTCATGTGTTACCTAGGAGGTGTTTCCGTCTGTGGCGGCATGTTGATATGATTTCACTGCGCTTGTTGAGGGATGATGGATCTGGATGATATATAATAAACAGTTTCTCTTTTTAAGCATAGGTTGCATCTTTTATTACCACTGTTGTAAGGTGTGCTGGATGCAAGAATTTGCCATGTTATTGAATATTGAACATTGAACATACAACTTCACCCTCACCTATGAACCCACTCCAAGAAACCAACCAAAGAAGAGCAGAAAACGAAACAACATCATCTGGTACAATCCGCCATTCAGCAAAAACGTATATATGTATATATATATATAAATGTGTGTGTGTGTGTGTGTGTGTATATATGTTAGGTCAGGAAAAAACACAAGAGGCTATATCATCCCGACAAGCCTGTTTCGCAGGTTTCCCTGCTCGTCGGGGGATTTGAAAATGTTCAAATCCCCTGACGAGCAGGGAAACTTGTCGGGATGATATAGCCTCTTGTGTTTTACATACATACGTATATATATATATATATATATATATATATATATATATATATATATATATATATATATTTGAGATGCGCGGAGTCCACAGATAAACCGTGGGTCAGCGGGTGACATGACGAAAAAATAGATTTTAATTAGATTCGGGCGGATGGCGGTTGAACCATCCGGAAATATTTGATATACATGGTTCTGGGATCGGTATCCTTTACCATTCAAAGAGCCATTTAAGACCCGTGTCACAAAGCGAAGAAGACAACAGGAGACGCTAATATTCTCTAGAATGACTGCCGGCAGTCACCCAGATAATAAGTACTAGGGCGTGCTATGAAGCCATTGGCTTTGTCGCCTTCTACAGCATTTACTATCTGCTTGCCAGTCCAGCATCATGTTGTGTGTGGCTTCCGCAGCAACACGCACACGACTGCAAGGCATACTGGGTGACACAGAGTACACTAATGGTTGTGATATAAACAATTTTAACACTCTTAGTAAGATGCGCCACGCTGTGAAGCCACACCAAACAAGATTGACAAACACATTTCGGGAGAACATCCTCCCAGTAACACAACATAAACGCAACACCAAAAATACCCCGAATCCTTTGTATCCATGACATTTCCTGACTATTTTATACACCCCACTAGCGTCGGTAAGGTCGGCGGGGCTGGGGGCGCCGGGGGGGAAAATATATTCAGGTAGTGTCACGGATACAAATGATCCTGGGTATTTGTGGTGTTGCGTTTATGTTGTGTTACCGAAATGTGTTTGTCAATCTTGTTCGGTGTGGCTTCACAGCGTGGCGCATATTGGTGTTAAAGTTGTTTATATCACAACCATCAGTGTACTCTGTATCACCCAGTATGCCTTTCAATCTTGTACGTGTGATTGCGGAAGCTGCACACAACACGTTGCCGGACTAACAATCGGTTCATACATGTTGTTGAAGGTGTCAAAGGCAATGGCTGCACAGCACGCCCATATTCTTGTCATCAGAATGAACGCCATTGGATATTCGTGAGAACGTTAGCGGATCCCATTGTCTTCATTACTCTGTGAAACGGGTTTGAATATCTCTGTGAGCGGTAAAGGCGGCCGACCTTTGATGTATTTCAGCGGGCAGGCGGTTGCGGTTCTGATAAAATGCGGTTGCGGATGATATAATTGCCTATCCGCGCATCTCTAATATATATATATATATATATATATATATATATATATATATATATAGTGGATAGTTTTCTTCTTGTTATTTGTATCGCATTGACTCAGTGTAGGAAAGAATGAGGATAAAAAGCCAGAGAGATGGATCACAGGCTCTGACATGGGAGTTGCAAACAGGGAGGGGCTGGGAGGCGAGGCTGGCGGCCGGGCAAGAAGCCCGGCCGACTCGGATGTGTCTTTACATAAATCACGACAGGGCTAGAAAACCTCCTCAGGGCACAGTCGACCAATCGTCTCTCCCTCCGGAGACAGAGCGGTGAATTAGGAGCAGTGAGATAAGCGTCTCGAGCTGGAGGACGAGAGAGAGAGAGAGAGAGAGAGAGAGAGAGAGAGAGAGCGAAGTAGCAAAGCAAAGAAAAGAGTGTGTAATTGATGATGGCGTCCAAGTCAGCTGACCTCTTCTTGCTTGAAAGGATGATCCCATGGCGCCGTGGCACCACGGGCAGGTTAGACGCCCTGTGACCACGCCGACAACTTCGGCACTCTTAACGTGTTGGGGTAGACTCCATCTTAATTTCCCATTTAGACATGCAATACAGGTTAGGGTTGTACCGTATACCGGTATTAGTGAATTATATTTATATAGCGCTTTTCTCAGGTGACTCAAAGCGCTTTTTACATAGTGACACCCAATATCCAAGTTACATTTATACCAGTGTGGGTGGCACTGGGAGCAGGTGGGTAAAGTGTCTTGCCCAAGGACACAGCGGCAGTAACTAGGATGGCACAAGCGGGAATCGAACCTGCAACTCTCAAGTTGCTGGCACGGCCACTCTACCAAGCGAGCTATGCCGCCCCATAGTATTGCGGTACTATATTAGTGTTGTACCACAATACTAACGAATCGTATTCGGTACTATACCGCCTCTGAAAAGCACCGGTCTCACCCCCGTCGTCGTCACGTTGTGTCAACGCTGGTGTACAAGCAGACGAGCATGTTCGGCAGCGCACAATCACGGAGTACTTACAAGCAGACACAGTGCGTGGACAGAAAAGGGAGAACGGACGCATTTTGGCTTAAGAACTATTGAAAACACTGAAACGCCCTCTGGAAGAGGTGCTTTAAGACATGGCTAGCTAGCTAGCGGCTAACATCCATCCGCAGCCTGCAGTGTTTTAGCTACTTCTAAATCACTCATTCTCGCCTCCATGGCGACAAATATAGTATGTTTCTTACAAGGATCATCCCTGCAGGACGAGGAATAGCTAAACGTGCTTCACTACACATCGTAGCTCACCGGCATCAAAATGTAAACAAACGCCATTGGTGGCGATACAGCTGACATCCACTGTAATGATACCAAGTACAGGAGCGTTTGTAGTCTATACTACTATGATTACATCGACATCTTTGTGGAAGTCGCTTCCTAGCTGTCCCCCTGAAAGACACTTCACCCAAGTTGAACATAGTTCTTAATGTAAATATTTTGTATTCCAAGTCTTTCTTCCGCAGAATGTCCGTATCCTCTCTCCCCTCCTGCTCCCGGCCGCTTACTGTTAAAGACAACTAATAATTACATTAACACGTACCACCTGTGAAATCTAATCACCTGCCAGCTGTGTCTCGCCGTCAGCACTGCCACACCCCCGTCTGAAGGTGCTCTGTCCTCAGCACCATGGACAGAGGCGGTGACCTTTGCTCCTGCAGACACTGCTGGCCCCATCTCCCTTCACAATCTTCTTCCGTTTTTTTCTCATTTATATTATCTTTATAAACTCAGCAAATAAGTCCCTGGACACATGAGGACTTTGAATATGACCAAAGTATGATCCTGTAACGACTTGGTATCGGATTGATACCCTAATGTGTGGTATCAACCAAAATGAATGTAAAGCATCCAAACAACAGTAAATGAACAATTACATTAATGTTTAATTTTTTACCACTTGTCCTTGATAATGTTGACAAAATAATAAAATGATAAACGACACAATATGTTACTGCATACGTCAGCAGCTAAATTAGGAGCCTTTGTTTGCTTACTTACTAATAAAAGAGAAGTTGTCAAGTATGTTCACTATTTTATTAAGGAAAAACTTGCAATAAGAAACCTATTTTTAATGCACCGTAAGATTTTTTGGTTAAAATAAAGCCTTTATTTAGAAAAGTATCAAGATATTTTGGTACCAAAATATTGGTTTTGGGACTTACGTGCCTTCACCTCAACTGTGTCTTCTCCCCGTCATCTTTGTTGTAGTTTTTAGAACTCCTATAGCGAGTCTACTGATAGATTAGGTCCGAACTATATGCTACTTTGTATTAGAAACGGCAACAGTGGAGAATGAATGCCCCACAACAACACGATAGAGAAAAAAATAAGGAGCTTATTGACTACGGCGCGGACTACAATGACGGACTCGCACAAATTTCCAAATACATATCAATATGTACCAATAGGCAAGAAAAGTTGGTTTTGCATAATAGGTCAAAACAAAACGCCAAAAATACAAACCCCGTTTCCATATGAGTTGGGAAATTGTGTTAGATGTAAATATAAACGGAATACAATGATTTTCAAATAATTTTCAACCCATAATAAGTTGAATATGCTACAAAGACAACATATTTGATGTTCAAACTGATAACGTTTATTTTTTGCGAACCATCCAGACTGTTATCGACGCAAAGTTCAAAAGCCAGCATCTGTGATGGTATGGTGGCGTATTAATGCCCAAGACATGGGTAACTTACACATCTGTGAAGGCACCATTAATGCTGAAAGGTACATACAGGTTTTGGAACACCATATGCTGCCATCATGGACGCCCCTGCTTATTTCAGCAAGACAATGCCAAGCCACATCCAGCACGTGTTACAACAGCGTGGCTTCGTAAAAAGTCCAGACATGTCTCCCATCAAAAATGTGTGGCGCATTCTGAAGCGTAAAATACGACAGCGGAGACCCCGGACTGTTGAACGACTGAAGCTCTACATAAAACAAGAATGGGAAAGAATTCCACTTTCAAATCTTCAACAATTAGTTTCCCCAGTTCCCAAACGTTTATTGAGTGTTGTTAAAAGAAAAGGTGATGTAACACAGTGGTGAACATGCCCTTTCCCAACTACTTTGGCACGTGTTGCAGCCATGAAATTCTAAGTTAATTATTATTTGCCAAAAAAAATTAGGTTAATCAGTTTGAACATTAAATATCTTGTCTTTGTAGCGCATTACACTGAATATGGATTGAAAAGGATTTGCAAATCATTGTATTCTGTTTATATTTATATCTAACACAATTTCCCAACTCATATGGAAATGGGTTTTGAATGTCTCCTAGTAAGTGCCATTTTGGGGTCCTTATACACACACCATGATAATACTCAGATTTTGAAGACAGTGCGCCTGACTACCGTAGCCATAATTCCCTGTCAATCCATCAAGTGTTGCCACATCATAGCTTACCAAAGCTGTACTAAAACATGACCGCCATGTGTAACGTTCTATATTACCTTCTCTGTTGCGGGACACAAACTCTGGAACGATCTCCCGCTCCATGTGAGACAGGCCCCTTCTTTGTCTTCTTTTAAGCTTCTTAAAACCCATGTTTACTCACTGGCTTTCAACCCAGCATGGGACTTTAAACTGTTTAAAGGGGAACATTACAACAATTTCAAAAGGGTTAAAAACAATAAAAATCAGTTCCCAGTGGCTTGTTGTATTTTTTGAAGTTTACTTTCAAAATTTTACCGGTCCCGGAATATCCCTAAATAAAGCTTTAAAGTGCCTTATTTTCGCTATCTTCGAAACCACTATCCATTTCCCTGTGACGTCATACAGGGCGGCCAATACAAACAACATGGCGGTTACCACAGCAAGATATAGCGACATTAGCTCGGATTCAGACTCGGATTTCAGCAGTTTAAGCGATTCAACAGATTACGCATGTATTGAAACAGATGGTCGGAGTATGGAGGCAGATAGCGAAAACGAAATTGAAGAAGAAATTGAAGCTATTGAGCGATTGGCTATTGACGCTATTCGGCCATAGCGTGGGTGTACCTAATCAAGTGGCCCATAGCATGGCTGCCTTATTAGCATCGCCGGTAAAATGTGCGGACCAAACGATCAGGACTTTCGCATCTTGTGACACTGGAGCAACTTAAATCCGTCGATTGGTAAGTGTTTGTTTCACATTAAATGTGGGTATCTAGTTTCAAATGTACATACAGCTAGCGTAAATAGCATGTTAGCATCGATTAGCGTAGCATGTTAGCATCGATTAGCTGGCAGTCATGCCGTGACCAAATATGTCTGATTAGCACATAAGTCAACAACATCAACAAAACTCACCTTTGTGATTTCGTTGACTTAATCGTTGCAAATGCATCTGCAGGTTATCCATACATCTCTGTGCCATGTCTGTCTTAGCACCGCCGGTCAAATGTGAAGACACTCTGGTACATTCAATGGGGGTCTGGCGGCAGATTTCTTGCCAGTGGTGCAACTTGAATCCCTCCCTGTTAGTGTTGTTACACCCTCCGACAACACACCGACGAGGCATGATGTCTCCAAGGTTCCGAAAAAATAGTCGGAAAAACGGAAAATAACAGAGCTGAGACCCGGTGTTTGTAATGTGAAAATGAATATGGTGGGTGTGTTACCTCGGTGACGTCACGTACTGACGTCATCGCTAAAAGACCGATAAACAGAAAGGCGTTTAATTCGCCAAAATTCACCCATTTAGAGTTCGGAAATCGGTTAAAAAAATACATGGTCTTTTTTCTGCAACATCAAGGTATATATTGACGCTTGCATAGGTTTGGTGATAATGTTCCCCTTTAAACAGTTTTTTACTTTTTACCTGCCTGTTATCTAACAAATTGCTCTTAAGATAATTTGTATCCGCTCTTTCTTTGTGCATAGATATATGTGTGCATATTTTACCTGTTTTAAATGATATATTTTAGTCTGCCCTTTGCCTGTGTTTACGTGTTTGTTGTGTGCATCCCTTTGTTTTTCAACTGTGGTTGTTTTTAAAGGGCTTCATAAATAAAGTTGGTACAGTATTCTCAATGAAACAACGTGATGCTAGCCTTACTTATCGAACAGGCGTCAACCTGCAGTCCACACGTATATCTTGTGTGTGACTGCCATCTCCTGGTCACATTTATCATTACATCATGTACCAAATAAAACTGGTTCGAGGTCGGTAAGCACAAGCAGAATTAATACATACATTAGGTTCACCGGGTTATAAGGTGCACTGTCGATTTTTGAGAAAATAAAAGGATTTTAAGTGCGCCTTATAGTCCGAAAAATACGGTAATGTGGAAAAAAAAATCTAAAATGTTTTTTAGATTTTTTTTCCCACATTACCGTATTTTAAGTGCGCCTTATAGTCCGAAAAATACGGTAATGTGGAAAAAAAAAATCAAATTTTTTGGGGGGATTTTTTTCCCCACATTACCGTATTTTTCGGACTATAAGGCGCACTTAAAATCTTTTTATTTTCTCAAAAATCGACAGTGGAAATAAGTGGAAAATATAAATGTAAGCATCATTAAAACTTTTTCAATTACTTTTTTGGACATTTATTTTGAATTTGATTACATTTAAAACATACATTTTCCCGAATCCACTTTTAATACCATCTCTGTACCATCGTTGGTACATTGGTTATGTACTCAATCGGTGACAGAGCAGGACGTGGCTAAGAATACACTTACGGTAAATATTCTTGGGTAAATGTGCCAAAGTTCCCCTGGGTGTTTTGTAGAGCGCATTGAGCTGTGGGAGAAATTTCAAGTCACTCCAAATTAAAGGGGGTCAAACTATGAGGTTTAATAACAGAATAGAATGGAATAGAATAGAATGGACTTCATTGTAATTATATTTGCATATAACAAGATTAAAGACTCCAACTGAAAGGGGAACATTATCACCAAACCTATGCAAGCGTCAATAAATACCTTGATGTTGCAGAAAAAAGACCATGTATTTATTTAACCGATTTCCGAACTCTAAATGGGTGAATTTTGGCAAATTAAACGCCTTTCTGTTTATCGGTCTTTTAGCGATGACGTCAGTACGTGACGTCACCGAGGTAACACACCCGCCATTTTCATTTTCACATTACAAACACCTGGTCTCAGCTCTGTTATTTTCCGTTTTTTCGACTTTTTTTTTGGAACCTTGGAGACATCATGCCTCGTCGGTGTGTTGTCGGAGGGTGTAACAACACTAACAGGGAGGGATTCAAGTTGCACCACTGGCAAGAAATCTGCCGCCAGACCCCCATTGAATGTTCCAGAGTGTCTGCGGGCGATGCTAAGACAGACATGGCACAGAGATGTATGGATAACCTGCAGATGCATTTGCAACGATTAAGTCAACGAAATCACAAAGATGAGTTTTGTTGATGTTGTTGACTTATGTGCTAATCAGACATATTTGGTCACGGCATGACTGCCAGCTAATCGATGCTAACATGCTACGCTAATCGATGCTAACATGCTATTTACGCTAGCTGTATGTACATTTGAAACTAGATACCCACATTTTATGCGAAACAAACACTTACCAATCGACGGATTTAAGTTGCTCCAGTGTCACAAGATGCTAAAGTCCTGATCGTTTGGTCCGCACATTTTACCGGCGATGCTAATAAGGCAGCCATGCTATGGGCCACTTCATTAGGTACACCCATGCTATGGCCGAATAGCGTCATTAGTTATTCGCTCAATAGCTTCAATTTCTTCTTCAATTTCGTTTTCGCTATCTGCCTCCATACTCCGACCATCTGTTTCAATACATGCGTAATCTGTTGAATCGCTTAAGACGCTGAAATCCGAGTCTGAATCCGAGCTAATGTCGCTATATCTTGCTGTGGTAACCGCCATGTTGTTTGTATTGGCAGCCCTGTATGACGTCACGGGGAAATGGATAGTGGTTTTGAAGATAGCGAAAATAAGGCACTTTAAAGCTTTATTTAGGGATATTCCGGGACTGGTAAAATTTTGAAAAAAACTTCAAATAATACAACAAGCCACTGGGAGCTGATTTTTATTGTTTTTAACCCTTTTGAAGTTGTGATAATGTTCCCCTTTAAGGTGCGGTAGTGGGAACAAATATGGGGTAAAAATAAATAACACAAGAGGTAATAAAGGAAAAACTAACAAACTAATATCCAATGAAAATAATAAGCAATCCTATACAATATACAAAACACTATTGAAATACAAAATACTGTACAATATACAGAACAAGACAAGAGTACCGAAGTAATAAATAACAATCCGTGTCGGACGTATTGCACTCGAAGGCTAGTATTGCACTGTAGGGTATTAGGGTAGGATATTGTATAGGGGTGAATTATTATTATTATTATTATTATAAGTTAGAGTTCAACGTGGTGACAGCTCTGGGAAAGAGGCTGTCTCTGAGCCTGTTTGTTCGGGCTGTTTAACTTTTAACTTTAACCGTAGCGCCTGCCCGATGGTAGCAGGTCGAACAGGTGGAAGCCAGGGCGTGTGCCGTCTTTGGTGATGGTTTCTGCTTTCTTGAGGCAACGGGAGTTATGTAAATCCTTCAGGGAGGGCAGGGGGCACCCGATGATTTTTTTGTGCAGACTTTATGACCCTCTGAATCGCCTGTTTGTCTGCTTCAGTGCAGCTGGAGTACCACACTGTCATGCAGTACGTCCGCAGGCTCTCGACAGCCGAGCGATACAAGGGCAATGATTTGGCCGGAAAATAATAGCACAAGCGACACAATAAAGTGGTATGTTTTGACGAATCGTCACATTTATGTGTGCAGTACAGTACAGTCATGTTAAATAAAAAGGACACACTATATGGAGGGAGCTCTGCAATCTATTATCCTGCCTGTATGGTGATTGGAGTTTAAAAAAAAAGGCAATTTCTCAATGAGATTTTCTCTTAAAGTAGGATAGAAAACTGCCTTCAAATTGATATTCACAGGAGGTGGTTAAACACTTCTCATTTCCTCCCCCCCTTGCCCTGTCGTCCATCCTTCTTTTAAACCAAGTGTCTTGACACGGGAGTATAAAGTCCACCATTGTTAGCGCCGAGGACTTCCTCAAATTCATTTATAAAAGAAACAAGCTGCAGTTAGAGCCCGCTGAACGGCCCATTTGTAGCGTGCGCTGAACGGCCCATTAAGGTTCGCCTGAGCCGAGTTAAAACGTATCACGTGCGGGAAACCGCGACAATGCTTTGTGAAAAAAGGGCCATAATGCTCCCCATTTTCTGTGCACTAGCTCATTATGTCTTGTAAAGCATTTGAGGAAGTCTCCGTACCGGCGGTGCCAGAAGTGCCAGGAGGCTGTGC
Source organism: Nerophis ophidion (assembly GCF_033978795.1). NCBI lineage: Eukaryota > Metazoa > Chordata > Actinopteri > Syngnathiformes > Syngnathidae > Nerophis > Nerophis ophidion. Next base: position 9,704,511 of record NC_084619.1, read on the forward strand.
ATTAGACAGCAGCTTTCATCTCACCCCCTCGTTTCTGTCGCTACCATATTGTTTTATGTAATTAACAAGGCTTAAAACGCCCTCACGAAATACCGCTCGTGCTCCGCAACAACAACAAAAGTCTACATTCGCCAACCCCGGCCCGCCTGCACTCACTTTGTTTGCAAATAATTAACAGGAACCAGGGTGAGCTAACGGGGCCGAAACTGCTTGACAACCAGACGCATGCAAACATAAACATGTGTGTATGTATGTATTATGTATGTATGTATGCATGTACGGTATGTATGTATGCATGCATGTATTCATGTATGGATGTACGGTATGCATGTATGCATGCATGTATGTATGTATTTATGTATATATGCATGCAGAATCCAAGATCAGAGCTTCTCCGAAAGATTATCAGACGGAAAGTTCCTAACAAAAAAGTAAAAAAACCCAAAGACTGACAGGTGACCTTAGTGTACCGTATTTTCCAGACCCTAAGGCACACTTAAAATCATTTTTTTCCCTCAAAACTCGACAGTGCGCCTTATAACCCGGTGCGCCTAAAGTAAGGAATACGTTTGGTCGAGCTTACCCGCCTTGAAGCACTTTTATTTGGTACATGGTGTAATGATAAGTGTGACCAGTAGATGGCAGTTAAACATAAGAGATATGTGTAACATATTATTATTATGGTGTGTGTATAAGGTAAGACATTATCTAGTGTGAAGCGACCGGAATGAGAATCAGCACCTCCAAGTCCGAGTCCATGGTTCTCGCTCGGAAAAGGGTGGAATGCCATCTCCGGGTTGGGGAGGAGACCCTGCCCCAAGTGGAGGAGTTCAAGTACCTAGGAGTCTTGCTCACGAGTGAGGGAAGAGTGGATCGTGAGATCGACAGGCGGATCGGTGCGGCGTCTTCAGTAATGCGGACGTTGTACCGATCCCTTGTGGTGAAGAAGGAGCTGAGCCGGAAGGCAAAGCTCTCAATTTACCGGTCGATCTACGTTCCCATCCTCACCTATGGTCATGAGCTTTGGGTCATGACCGAAAGGATAAGATCACGGGTACAAGCAGCCGAAATGAGTTTGGGGCTCTCCCTTAGAGATAGGGTGAGAAGCTCTGCCATCCGGGAGGAACTCAAAGTAAAGCCCCTGCTCCTCCACATCGAGAGGAGCCAAATGAGGTGGTTCGGGCATCTGGTCAGGATGCCACCCGAACGCCTCCCTAGGGAGGTGTTTAGGGCACGTCCAACCGGTAGGAGGCCTCGGGGAAGACCCAGGACACGTTGGGAAGACGATGTCTCCCGGCTGGCCTGGGAACGCCTCGGGATCCCCCGGGAAGAGCTAGACGAAGTGGCTGGGGAGAGGGAAGTCTGAGTTTCTCTGCTTAGGCTGTTGCCCCCGCGACCCGACCTCAGATAAGCGGAAGAAAATGGATATTATCTAGTGTTTTTTTCCGCAATATTATGCGAAAGCAACTTTTTTTTTTTACCTTCTGGTACATTCTGATCTGTAGTTAAGATCTGCATAAATCCTGAAAAATTGCGCAAGTCCGCCTTTGTAGTCCGTGTCGACGCATAGTCAATAAGCTACTTCTTTTTCTCTATCTTCTTGTTATGGAACATTTATCCTCTGCTGTTGCATTTATACAATAAAGTAGTGTAAAATTATTATTTATATATGTGAGTAAAAAAAAAGCGCTAAAACACACCGGTGTTGTGAGTTTTACATTATTCCCCCAAGGATCTTTAGTTATTTGCGTTCCGGTCGGACGGTTTTTCACAGGACACATTTAGGGTGTTGTTGTTTCCGGATGAGGAGTTGCTGCTCGTTGTTGATTTAAGTAAAGTCAGAATGTCCATTCAAAACATCCATCTTTTTACACTTCTTCCACTCCCGTCCTTGCACGCTACACCACTACAACAAAGATGACGGGGAGAAGACGCTGCCAAAGGTGAGCCTCGCAATTAAGACCACCCAAAAAACGCCACATGCTGTAGCGACCGGTCAGAAAACAGCTTGAAGATGATCTGTAAAACAATCTATGCAACTTTTTGACCAAAGAACTACAATTACATGTTACGTAGATCACAAGGAAGTGTTTTACATTTAGAAAAAAATATTAATAATATGACTCCTTTAATGCGCCTTTATAATCTGGTGCGCTTTATATATGAAAAAAGGATAATCTGGAAAGTACGGTAATCCTTCCTGTAGTACAGGGGTAGGGAACCTATGGCTCTAGAGCCAGATGTGGCTCTTTTGATGACTGCACCTGGCTCTCAGATAAATCTTAGCTGACATTACTTAACACAATAAGTAATGAATAATTCTGCTGGTCTGCGATGAGGTGGCGACTTGTCCAGGGTGTACCCCGCCTTCCGCCCGATTGTAGCTGAGATAGGCACCAGCGCCCCCCGCCACCCCAAAGGGAATAAGCGGTAGAAAAAAGGATGGATGGATGGATAATTCTGCTGGTAATCACAGTGATAAAAAAAAAAAACATTCTCATGCATTTTAATCCATCCATCCATTTCCTACCGCACCTGTTCAAGAAGTCGCATTATTGGTAAGAAGAATTTTATTTATTATTGGTTAGCGTCAGATATGTACTCTAAAAATATTGTTATTAATTAAAAATGCATTTATTTGTATTCGGTGTTAAAAAAAATATGATATGGCTCTCACGGAAATACATTTTAAAATTTTTGGCTTTCATGGCTCTCTCAGCCAAAAAGGGTTCTCGACCCCTGCTGTAGTATATAATAGTGAAGTGAATTATATTTATATAGCGCTTTTCTCTAGTGACTCAAAGCGCTTTTACGTAGTGAAACCCAATATCTAAGTGACATTTTAAACCAGTGTGGGTGGCACTGGGAGCAGGTGGGTAAAGTGTCTTGCCCAAGGACACAACGGCATTGACTAGGATGGCGGAAGCGGGAATCGAACCCGCAACCCTTTAAGTTGCTGGCACGGCCACTCTACCAACCGAGCTACGGTGTAATGTACTGACATTGAATCGGGCTGCTTTCTCTTTCTCTACCCTCCTGTTGTGGGGCAGACTGGCTCGTACATGCACATGCATATTAAAATCCTCAATTCTGGAGGAGGGCTTTGGCACGTAAATAAGACCGCCCACAAAACGGCGCATTCTGCAGAGACAGCAAGAAAGCGGCTTGAAGATGGTCTGTGAAACAAAATCCATGTACAATTTTAACCAAAGAAGCACCATTACACGTTAGACCAGTTGATCTGCCGTTTCTTTTCTTTTCTCCTATGTCCCACTCTCCCTTGTGGAGTGGGTCCGGTCCGATCCGGTGGGCCATGTACTGCTTGCCTGTGTATCGGCTGGGGACATCTCTGCGCTGCTGATCCGCCTCCGCTTGGGATGGTTTCCTGCTGGCTCAGCTGTGAACGGGACTCTCGCTGCTGTGTTGGATCCGCTTTGGACTGGACTCTCGGGACTGGGTTGGATCCATTATGGATTGAACTTTCACAGTATCATGTTAGACCCGCTCGACATCCATTGCTTTCCTCCTCTCCAAGGTTCTCATAGTCATCATTGTCACCGACGTCCACTGGGTGTGAGTTTTCCTTGCCCTTATGTGGGCCTACCGAGGATGTCGTAGTGGGGTTTGTGCAGCCCTTTGAGACACTAGTGATTTAGGGCTATATAAGTAAACATTGATCGATTGATTGATTGATGTAGACCACAAGGATGTGTTTGTGGTAAAATAACAATAAGACCATATTATAGGTTACTAAAATGTGAGCAGAGTAATCACTTTATGAGACACTGTATTCCAAAAACAGTCACAATATCTTAACAACTTACTCTCTTCACAATTCCACATCCGCTCCTTTTTATTTCATTCGCCGCTGGAAAATGTGCTGCATTCACTCCCCTCGGTCTACCTAACCCTCTAATCTCTGCTTTCCGTCAGTATCTCTCTCCCTCATCCATGCGTCTATTTTTGACGCGCGCTCATCTCGACCACCTGCAAGCCCTCCAAATCCCTCACATCTGCTTCTTGCTGTGGCCCCACACCCTCTCCAGCATACATTCAGCGATACGAATGCACAAGCAAGAGTGACACACCCTCGGATATACGGTACACACTAGGGTTGTACGGTATAGCGGTACTAGTAAAGTATCGCGATACTAATGAATCATAAACCGTACATAAAGCCTCTAAAAAGCTGTTGTCACGTCGTGACATTGCTGGTTTACGAGCAGGGGAGCATGTTCGGCAGTGCACAATCACGGAGTACTTACAAGCAGACACAGTGTGTAGACAGACAAGGGACAACAGACTATTTTTGCCTTGAAAGCTAATAATAAAGGTGAAGCTATAACACTGAAATGCTGCTCTACAAGAAATGCTCTAAACATTGCTAGCTAGCTAGCTAGCGGTTAACGTCCATCCACAGTCGGCAGTGTTGTAGCTACTTCTAAATCACTAATCCTCGCCTCCATGGCGACAAATAAAGTACGTTTCTTATAAGTATCCTCCCTGCAGGACGAGGACTAGCTAAACATGCTTCACTACACACCGTAGGAGGATACAATAGCTCACCGCTAACAGGCTAACGCTCCTAATGCAAAAAGCTAATGCAACACAATTTCGTTCTTATCTGTACTTATTCAAATTTGAATGAAAATAAAGGAAGTTTAGGGCCGGTGATGAGGTGGCGACTTGTCCAGGGTGTACACCGCCTTCCGCCTGATTGTGAAATAGGTTCCAAGGCCCCCCGCGACCCTGAAGGGAATAAGCGGTAGAAAATTGGATGGATGGATAAAGGAAGTCCGAGTCTCAACGTAAACAAATGCCATGGGTGGATCTACACCTGACATCCACTGTAATGATACCAAGTACAAGAGCGTATCTAGTCGATAATACCATTTTAATACAGCTAAAATCTATATTATGTTTATAAACTCAGAAAATACATTCCAGGACAAATCGGGACTTTAAATATGACAAATGTATGATCCTGATATCCTGACTATTTGGTATCGGATTGATATTCAAATTTGTGGTATCATCCAAAACTAATGTAAAGTATCAAACAACAGAAAAATAAGTGATTATTACATTTGAACAGAAGTGTAGATGGAACATGTTAAAAGAGAACAGTAAACGAACAAGTAGATTAATAATCCATTTTCTACCGCTTGTCCCTCATTATTTTGACAAATTAAATGAATGAGAAATGACACAATATGTTATATGCATATGTCAGCAGACAAATAAGCCAGTATTTGTTTGTTTACTTACTACTAAAAGACAAGTTGTCTTGTATGTTCACTATTTTATTTAAGGCCAAAATTGTTTTTCAATTGCAATAAGAAACATAAGTTTAATGTACCGTAAGATTTGATGTGGCCTCCTACCGGTTGGACGTGCCCTAAACACCTCCCTAGGGAGGCGTTCGGGTGGCATCCTGACCAGATGCCCGAACCACCTCATCTGGCTCCTCTCGATGTGAAGGAGCAGCGGCTTTACTTTGAGTTCCTACCGGATGGCAGAGCTTCTCACCCTATCTCTAAGGGAGAGCCTCATTTCGGCCGCTTGTACCCGTGATCTTATCCTTTCGGTCATGACCCAAAGCTCATGACCATAGGTGAGGATGGGAACGTAGATCGACCGGTAAATTGAGAGCTTTGCCTTCCGGCTCAGCTCCTTCTTCACCACAACAGATCGGTACAACGTCCGCATTACTGAAGACGCCGCACCGATCCGCCTGTCGATCTCACGATCCACTCTTCCCCCACTCATGAACAAGACTCCTAGGTACTTGAACTCCTCCACTTGGGGCAGGGTCTCCTCCCCAACCCGGAGATGTCATTCCACCCTTTTCCGGGCGAGAATCATGAACTCGGACTTGGAGGTGCTGATTCTCATTCCGGTCGCTGCAAACCGATCCAGTGAGAGCTGAAGATCCCGGTCAGATGAAGCCATCAGGACCACATTATCTGCAAAAAGCAGAGACCTAATCCTGCGGTCACCAAACCGGAACCCCTCAACGCCTTGACTGCGCCTAGAAATTCTGTCCATAAAAGTTATGAACAGAATCGGTGACAAAGGACAGCCTTGGCGTAGTCCAAGCCTCACTGGAAAGGAGGCCACGGGGAAGACCCAGGACACGTTGGGAAGACTATGTCTCCCGGCTGGCCTGGGAACGCCTCGGGATCCCCCGGGAAGAACTAGACCATGGGTGGCCAAATTTGGCCCCCCGTGTAATTTAATTTGGCCCTTGAGGCAATATCAATTTAGCATTCGAGCTGGCCCGCCGGTGTTATACAGCGTCGGTGCCGCTCTAACACCGCATTTACCGCTAATACTCATACTTGCCAACCCTCCTAATTTTCCCGGTAGACTCCCGTAGTTCAGTGCCCCTCCCGAAAATCTCCCGGGGCAACCATTCTCCCGAATTTCTACCGATTTCCACCTGGACAACTATATTGGGGGCGTGCATTTAAGGCACTGCCTATAGCGTTCTCTACAACCTGTCGTCACGTCCGCTTTTCCTCCATACTAACAGCGTGTCACATAATATTTGTGGATTTTACACACACACACACACACACACACACACACACACACACACGCACAAGTGAATGCAAGGCATACTTGGTCAACAGCCATACAGGTCACACTGAGGGTGGGTGTATGAGCAACTTTAGCACTGTTACAAATATGCGCCACACTGTGAACCCACACCAAACAAGAATCCATCCATCCATTTTCTACCGCTTATTCCCTTTTGGTGTAGCGGGGGGCGCTGGCGCCTATCTCAGCTACAATCGGGCGGAAGGCGGGGTACACCCTGGACAAGTCGCCACCTCATCGCAGGGCCAACACAGATAGAAAGACAACATTCACACACTAGGGCCAATTTAGTGTTGCCAATCAACCTATCCCCAGGTGCATGTCTTTGGAAGTGGGAGGAAGCCGGAGTACCCGGAGGGAACCCACGCATTCACGGGGAGAACATGCAAACTCCACACAGAAAGATCCCGAGCCTGGATTTGAACCCAGGACTGCAGGACCTTCGTATTGTGAGGCAGACGCACTAACCCCTCTGCCACTGTGAAGCCCACCAAACAGGAATGACAAACACATTTCGGGTGAACATCCGCACCGTAACACAACAGAACAAATACCCAGAACCCCTTACAGCAGTGGTTCCCAACCACCGGGCCGTGGCCCGATTGGTACCGGGCCGCAGAAGAATTTTTTATAAAAAAAAAACAAAACACAATATACACTTACAAATAGTGCACCAACCCCCAAAAAACTCCCTTTTTCATGACAAAGAAGAAAAAAAAATTGTCCCGGGCCGCGGGACAAATTATTAAGCGTTGACCGGTCCGCGGATACAAAAAGGTTGGGGACCACTGTCTTGCAGCACTAACTCTTCCAGGAAACTTCCAGCAAACTGACCAATAATTAACGTTTTATTCATGCATTTTCTCTTGCTACTTCAAGGCTTGAATGTTTGGTTCATTCATTATTGTTATTTTATTTTCAAATGTATTATTAGCCTGTGGAAAAAAAATGATATTTACCTTAAAAGATTGCAAATAGAAAAAAAAGGCATAACATTTTTATTTAAATTTTATTTGATATGCCATTGATATTTTTTTAATTATTATTATTATTATTTGAAACTGGATTTTGCATGTCACTAAAGTTATATAAGCCTTGCTTGTTCAATATTTAATGCAGAACTTGTTTGGGTCCCTATTAAAATCAATCAATCAATCAATCAATGTTTACTTATATAGCCCTAAATCACTAGTGTCTCAAAGGGCTGCACAAACCACTACGACATCCTCGGTAGGCCCACATAAGGGCAAGGAAAACTCACACCCAGTGGGACATCGGTGACAATGATGACTATGAGAACCTTGGAGAGGAGGAAAGCAATGGATGTCGAGCGGGTCTAACATGATACTGTGAAAGTTCAATCCACAATGGATCCAACACAGTCGCGAGAGTCCAGTTCAAAGCGGATCCAACACAGCAGCGAGAGTCCCGTTCACAGCGGAGCCAGCAGGAAACCATCCCAAGCGGAGGCGGATCAGCAGCGCAGAGATGTCCCCAGCCGATACACAGGCAAGCAGTACATGGCCACCGGATCGGACCGGACCCCCTCCACAAGGGAGAGTGGGACATAGAAGAAAAAGAAAAGAAACGGCAGATCAACTGGTCTAAAAAGGGAGTCTATTTAAAGGCCAGAGTATACAAATGAGTTTTAAGGTGAGACTTAAATGCTTCTACTGAGGTGGCATCTCGAACTGTTACCGGGAGGGCATTCCAGAGTACTGGAGCCCGAACGGAAAACGCTCTAAAAGGTTGATTTGTTCAACCTCGGCCCGCGGCTTTGTTCCGTCTAAAATTTGGGCCCACTCTGTATTTGAGTTCGACACCCCTGAGCTAGACGAAGTGGCTGGGGAGAGGGAAGTCTGGGTTTCCTTGCTTAGGCTGTTGCCCCCGTGACCCGACCTCGGATAAGCGGAAGAAGATGGATTGATGGAAGATTTGATGTAATAAAGCCCTTTTTGATGATCCCCTTTATTTAGAAAAGTATCAAAATATTGGTATCGAGACAATCTTAGTACAAGCTCTCCTTTTCGCCCCTCACTTTGTTGTTAGGCACACGCACCAAAGAGGCAGCGATCTAAAATTGCAACCAGCTTCCAGTTAACGATTCTCCCAATCTCTCTCCAGATGCGATCCAATTAGGGAAAATTAGGCTGCACCGCAGAGCGAAAAATAGTCGCTTATTTGGTGTCACTTCTAATTGATACTGTTGTTCTTGTTGGCCTCGCTCCGTCTGCCGCCGCCGCCGCCGCCAACGATGATCGTGATGAAGACGACGAGCGCTTTTTTTAAGTGTTTTGAACCACCCGTGCTTCGTCGCAAAGTGTCGTGAAAGTAAGCGCGGCTGTGTGTTTATGTCTCTCCAGGGCTGCGTAGCAGTTACTCCTGCAGCGTCTGCGGCGTGGTCCTCAACTCCATCGAGCAGTACCATGCACACCTCAAGGGCTCCAAACATCAGAACAAGTGAGTACATCAGCTCATTCTTGCGTGTGAGGACAAATGACCTCATAGGAAGTTGGTGTGAACAAGAGGAAGTGTGTGTACTTTATGGCGGGAAGTAAGGTAAACTAGTCTGATTTATGCCAGCAATGCATCCATCCATTTTCTGCCGCTTATTCCCATTCGGGGTCGTGGGGGACGCTGGCGCCTATCTCAGCTACAATCGGGCGGAAGGCGGGGTACACCCTGGACAAGTCGCCACCTCATCGCAGGGCCAACACAGATAGACAGACAACATTCACACTCACATTCACACACTAGGGCCAATTTTAGTGTTGCCAATCAACCTATCCCCAGGTGCATGTCTTTGGAAGTGGGAGGAAGCCGGAGTACCCGGAGGGAACCCACGCATTCACGGGGAGAACATGCAAACTCCACACAGAAAGATCCCGAGCCTGGATTTGAACCCAGGACTGCAGGACCTTCGTATTGTGAGGCAGACGCACTAACCCCTCTGCCACCGTGACGCCCGCCAGCAATGCATGTTTTCACATAATGGTGGTAAAATGGTTATTTTTGTTTTTTAGAATCAATCAATCAATCAATGTTTATTTATATAGCCCTAAATCACAAATGTCTCAAAGGACTGCACAAACCATTACGACTACGACGTCCTCGGAAGAACCCACAAAAGGGCAAGGAAAACTCACACCCAGTGGGCAGGGAGAATTCACATCCAGTGGGACGCCAGTGACAATGCTGACTATGAGAAACCTTGGAGAGGACCTCAGAAGTGGGCAACCCCCCACTCCCTCTAGGGGACCGAAAGCAATGGATGTCGAGCGGGTCTAACATGATACTGTGAAAGTTCAATCCATAGTGGCTCCAACACAGCCGCCAGAGTTCAGTTCAAAGCGGATCCAAGACAGCAGCGAGAGTCCCGTCCACAGGAAACCATCCCAAGCGGAGGCGGAGCAGCAGGGTAGAGATGTCCCCAACCGATACACAGGCGAGCGGTCCATCCTGGGTCTCGACTCTGGACAGCCAGTACTTCATCCATGGTCATCGGACCGGACCCCCTCCACAAGGGAGGGGGGGGGCATAGGAGAAAAAAGAAAAGAAGCGGCGGATCAACTGGTCTAAAAAGGAGGTCTATTTAAAGGCTAGAGTATACAGATGAGTTTTAAGGTGAGACTTAAATGCTTCTACTGAGGTAGCATCTCGAACTGTTACCGGGAGGGCATTCCAGAGTACTGGAGCCCGAACGGAAAACGCTCTATAGCCCGCAGACTTTTTTTGGGCTTTAGGAATCACTAATAAGCCGGAGTCTTTTGAACGCAGATTTCTTGCCGGGACATATGGTACAATACAATCGGCAAGATAGGATGGAGCTAGACCGTGTAGTATTTTATACGTAAGTAGTAAAACCTTAAAGTCACATCTTAAGTGCACAGGAAGCCAGTGCAGGTGAGCCAGTACAGGCGTAATGTGATCCAACTTTCTTGTTCTTGTCAAAAGTCTAGCAGCCGAATTTTGTACCAACTGTAATCTTTTAATGCAAGACATGGGGAGACCCGAAAATAATACGTTACAATAATCGAGACGAGACGTAACAAACGCATGGATAATGATCTCGGCGTCTTTAGTGGACAAAATGGAGCGAATTTTAGCGATATTACGGAGATGAAAGAAGGCCGTTTTAGTAACGCTTTTAATGTGTGACTCAAAGGAGAGAGTTGGGTCGAAGATAATACCCAGATTTTTTTACCGAGTCACCTTGTTTTATTATTTGGTTGTCAAATGTTAAAGTTGTATTATTAAATAGAGGTCAGTGTCTAGCAGGACCGATAATCAGCATTTCCGTTTTTTTGGTAGAACATACCTGTAAGTAAAGAAAAGTTGCATTTCAACACTTTCTCAACTTATCTGTCGCACATACAGTGGGGCAACAAAGTATTTAGTCAGCCACCGATTGTGCAAGTTCTCCCACATAAAATGATGACGGAGGTCTGTAATTTTCATCATAGGTACACTTCAAATGTGAGGGACAGAATGTGAAAAAAAAAATCCAGGAATTCACATTGTAGGAATTTTAAAGAATTTATTTGTAAATTATGGTGGAAAATAAGTATTTGGTCAACCATTCAAAGCTCTCACTGACGGAAGGAGGCTTTGGCTCAAAATCTCACGATACATGGCCCCATTCATTCTTTCCTTAACACGGATCAATCGTCCTGTCCCCTTAGCAGAAAAACAGCCCCAAAGCATGATGTTTCCACCCCCATGCTTCACAGTAGGTCTGGTGTTCTTGGGATGCAACTCAGTATTCTTCTTCCTCCAAACACGACGAGTTGAGTTTATACCAAAATGAATACATGGATGATACAGCAGAGGATTGGGAGAATGTCATGTGGTCGGATGAAACCAAAATAGAAATTTTTGGTTCACACGCAGCAAAATTGCTTGTATCGGAGATTTTAGATGGAAGCTGATCTAATCAGAAAGTGAGATACCCCTTGTCCAAGTCAATATGACATAATGCTGATGAAGATGTATGGAAGCATTAACTACAACTACACCCAGGACCCTAGACAAAATCATGCTCTGGATGCCAATACTGTCCAGGGTAAGCAGGCAAGGTTGAGAAGGCTGTTATCTCAAATTCCAATTTTTTTAGATGTCGGCCAAACAGTTCTAATTTATGGCGATGGCGGAGACTCATAACTCTTTGCTTTTATCACTTTTACTGTGTTAAAGTGTGGAAGGATGCTGAGACGCTGAAAGAGTTTATGAGAGCCAAAGAGACAGTTTGGATCACAGAAACACGTCTGACAGATGGCCAGAGAGATGCAGCGCGACACAAAGAGGCAAAAGAGCCGAGAAATATCAGACAGAAGGACATGGGAAGGTGTGGGGGAAGAGAATTTGCTGTAAAACGAAAAAAAGTGCAAAGATCAGGGGGGGTTAGAAGTAAATATAAACGGAATACAATGATTTGCAAATCCTTTTCAATCCATATTCAGTTGAATGCACTACAAACTCATAAACTTTATTTTTTTTTTTTAAATAATAATTAACTTAGTATTTCATGGCTGCAACACGTGCCAAAGTAGTTGGGAAAGGACATGTTCACCACTGTGTTACATACCCTTTTCTTTTAACAACACTCAATAAACGTTTGGGAACTGAAGAAAATAATTGTTGAAGCTTTGGAAGTGGAATTCTTTCCCATTCTTATTTTATGTAGAGCTTCAGTCGTTCAACAGTCTCCGCTGTCGTATTTTACGCTTCATAATGCACCACACATTTTCGATGGGAGACAAGTCTGGACTGTAGGCGGGCCAGGAAAGTACCCGCACTCTTTTTTACGAAGCCAAGCTGTTGTAACACTTGTCTTGCTGAAATAAGCAGGGGCGTCCATGATAATGTTTCTTGGATGACAACATATGTTGCTCCAAAACCTGTATGGACCTTTCAGCATTAATGGTGCCTTCACAGATGTGTAAGTTACCCATGCCTTGGGCACTAATACACCCCCATACCATCACAGATGCTGGCTTTTAAACTTTGCGCCTATAACAATCCGAATGGTTATTTTCCTCTTTGTTCTAGAGGACACCACGTCGTCTGTTTCCCAATATAATTTGAAATGTGGACTCATCAGACCACAGAACACCTTTCCACTTTGCATCAATCCATCTTAGATGAGCTCGGGCCCAGCCAAGCCGGCGGCGTTTCAGGATATTGTTGATAAATTGGTTTTGCTTTGCATAGTAGAGTTTTAACTTGCACTTACAGATGTAGCGACCAACTGTAGTTACTGACAGTGGTTTTATGAAGTGTTCCTGAGCCCATGTGGTGATATCCTTTACACACTGATGTCGGTTTTTGATGCAGTACCGCCTGAGGGATCAAAAGTCCGTAACATCATCGCTTACGTGCAGTGATTTCTCCAGACTCTCTGAACTTGTTGATGATTTTACGGACCGTAAATGGTAAAATCGATAAATTCCTTGCAATAGCTCGTTGAGAAATGTTGTTCTAAAACTGTTCGACAATTTGCTTACAAAGTGGTGACACTCACCCCATCCTTGTTTTTGAATGACTTAGCATTTCATGGAAGCTGCTTTTCTACCCAATCATGGCACCCACCTGTTCCCAATTAGCCTGCACACCTGTGGGATGTTCCATATAAGTGTTTGATGAGCATTCCTCAACTTTATCAGTATTTATTGCCACCTTTCCCCAACTTCTTTGTCACGTGTCGCTGGCATAAAATTCTAAAGTTAATGATTATTTGCAACAAAATAAACGTTTATCAGTTTGAACATCAAATATGTTGTGGTGATATCCTTTACACAGTGATGTCGGTTTTTGATGCAGTACCGCCTGAGGGATCAAAAGTCCGTAATATCATCGCTTACGTGCAGTGATTTCTCCAGATTCTCTGAAGTTGTTGATGATTTTACGGACCGTAGATGGTAAAATCGATAAATTCCTTGCAATAGCTCGTTGAGAAATGTTGTTCTAAAACTGTTCGACAATTTGCTTACAAAGTGGTGACCATCACCCCATCCTTGTTTGTGAATTACTTAGCATTTCATGGAAGCTGCTTTTATACCCAATCATGGCACCCACCTGTTCCCAATTAGCCTGCACACCTGTGGGATGTTCCATATAAGTGTTTGATGAGCATTCCTCAACTTCATCAGTATTTATTGCCACCTTTCCCAACTTCTTTGTCACGTGTCACTGGCATGAAATTCTAAAGTTAATGATCATTTGCTACAAAATAAACGTTTATCAGTTTGAACATCAAATATTTTGTCTTATTAGAATATTCAACTGAATATGGGTTGAAAATGATTTAAAAATCATTGTATTCCGTTCATATTTACATCTAACACAATTTCCCAACTCATATGGAAACGGGGTTTGTACAAAACAAAAAGAGCCAAGGATTGTGCCAGTTCTGATGGAAGCTGCAGGGCTTTGCTGACTGAGAGATGGTCAGCAGGGAGATTTACTGGAATGAAACTGGTCTTTGGTTTTGGACACGTGGTCCCCTGTTTTATTGCAGAGCAGTAAAATCCGAGGATTAACTCAAATTTCAAGATGATACATTTCTGCGAGTTTCAGTAGTTAAGTGTGATATGGAAGGCTATTACAGCTCCAACTCCAACAGCAAGGGTCTGATCTAAATACCACGCTCTAAACCAGAGCTTGGCAAATTTAGGCCCGGGGGCCACATGCGGCTCGTTAAGCTTTTCAATCCTATTCCCAAATCATTTATTTATATCTTTAAGATAAAAAGTGTGGCTGCCATTATGATGTGTTGTGATGTTTTCAAATGACCGCAAGTCTTGAACTACAGTATACAAATTATTTCAATGGTTGGAATCTGCGCTTCTGCATAATTTATTAGTTACTATGGTGATCTAATTAGTTACTATGGTAATTTAATTAGCTACTATAGTAATCGTGCTTCGTGGTGTCTTGGCTGGGTGAGCAGGTGTCGGACACCTCAGTCACCTTGGACGTATCCTCGCTCATCCATGCGGACTGGACACTGGCCGAGTGTGGAGTCGGCTGTCTTGGTTGCTTTGTTGGGTCTGCTCCTGTCTCTGGCCATGCTCCATCCGCCCCAGCGGACGATGGAACACCGCAGAGGCCACCACAGTGGATATGTTTCTTTAACTTTTTATTCATAGCTGTATGTAGAAGTGTCTGGTTGTCTTTGATGTTTGATGTTTCCCTCTTACACACATGTAAGAGGGATGTGTACTATGGCTATGAGTTGTTGTTTTTTTCCCTTGGCCTCAGTCTGCACCCCCTCTCCAGGGCCCAGGCTAAGACCGATTTTAATTTTATTTTATTTTAATCTTCTATCCCCCCCCTTGTTTACCTGTATCTCATCTTTTTTGTAAGGGGCGCTGGAAGCCGGCAGACCCGTCAGCGATCCTGTTCTGTCTCCCTGTAATGTTTGTCTGATCTTGAACGGGATTGTGCTGAAAATTTTAATTTTCCTGAAGGAACTCTCCTGACGGAATAAATAAAGTACTATCTAATCTAATCTAATTAGTTAATATGGTAATCTACGTCACAGTAAGGATTTTTTTTTGTAAGTAAGTAGGATAAAGTTATTTATAAAGCACTTCACAGATACAATCACAAAGCGCTGTACAAAACATAGGTAAAGTAAAACAACAATTACATTTAAAACAACAGGGGCGACATCATAAAAAGGTTACAAAGTGGATTAGAAATGATAGTTAAAAGGTGCATTAACTAAAAGCTTTACTAAAAAGAGAAGTTTTCAAATGAAAGTTTCAACACAGTCAAGATCGCAAATTGTTCCAGAGTGTGGGACACATAGCCTGGAATGCCAGATCTACAAGGGTTTTAATACAAGTTTTGGGGATTTTTAGAAGACCCTAAGTCAGGGGTAGGGAACCTATGGCTCTAGAGCCAGATGTGGCTCTTTTGATGACTGCATCTGGCTCTCAGATAAATCTTAGCTGACATTGCTTAACACGATAAGTGGTAATCACAGTGTTAAAAATAACGTTGAAAACATAAAACTTTCTCATGCATTTAAATCCATCCATTCGTTTCTAATCGCACCTGTTCAAGAAGTTGCATTAATAGTCAAAAGTGTTTTATTTATTATTGGTTAGCTTCAGAATAGAATAACAATGTTATTAAAAAGAATAAGAGATCCACGCATTTGTTTGTTGTAGTCAGGGAAAGTCCAAATAAAAGGTGTAAAATTCTCTTGTTTCTCCTCATTGAGCTAAATTGAATCATGTCTCTGTTTAATTCCTTGCTTCTTGTCTGTTTAATAGATGTCATCAGTGTTTGAACCTGACAGTTGTATTCAGTGTTAAAAATATTTTATGGCTCTCACGGAAATACATTTTAAAATATTTGGCTTTAATGGCTCTCTCAGTCAAAAAGGTTCCCGACCCCTGCCCTATGTTGTCAATATTCAGTGTTTTATCGTTAATATAAAATATTGTAAATGCCACATTCTGTACATTCTGGGTGTCTCATTCAGTAGTGAAGTGAATTATATTTATATAGCGCTCTTCTCTAGTGACTCAAAGCGCTTTACATAGTGAAACCCAATATCTAAGTTACATTTAAACCAGTGTGGGTGGCACTGGGAGCAGGTGGGTAAAGTGTCTTGCCCAAGGACACAACGGCAGTGACTACGATGGCGGAAGCGGGAACCGAACCTGCAACCCTCAAGTTGCTGGCACAGACGCTCTACCAACCGAGCCATGCCGCCCCAAAAAGGGTATTATTTAAAAAAAAAATGGATAGATGTTGACAGTCCAACTCATACTGACAGGTATACACAAGCTACGGGGGATGGCATGGCGAAGTTGGCAGAGTGGCTGTGCCAGCAATCCGAGGGTTACTGGTTCAATCCCCACCTTCTACCATCCCAGTCACGTCCGCTGTGTCCTTGGGCAAGACACTTCACCCTTGCTCCTGATGGGTCCTGGTGAGCTCCTTGCATGGCAGCTCCCGCCGTCAGTGTGTGAATGTGTGTGTGAATGGGTGAATGTGGAAATAATATCAAAGCGCTTTGGGCTCCTTAAAAAAAGGGGGGTAGAAAAGCGCTATACAAGTACAACCCATTTACCATTTAGCTATGTAGATGATATCAGTAGAAAAAACTGCATTTAGTTTAGATAATTTTGAGTCATATATTGGAATATGGGATCCATTATTTATATTTGTTTAAATATTAAATGAACCAAAATAATACTTATTATATCTTTAAAATATTGGACAGTGTGTTGTCAAGTAGAATTTTTGTTTTATTTCATTCCGTTTTTAAGGCGGTCCGTCATAACGTTTTTAGCATTCAATCAGACATTTGTTGTGAGGTTTTTGTGTTAGTGTTCCTAAAAATCAGATATACCGGCCCCCCAGACACATTTTTTTTCTCTAATTTTGGTAAAACATTTTCCGTAATATTTGCAAAGAACTCACCCGTGCTATTAATGATGACCAAGCAGTTTGCCCTTGACCACCACTAAAACATTGGTTGTGTTGCTGCTGTGTTGTGCAATACCTTTGTTAATGTGGTCAAAAGGTACAATAGGTGTGTATTACTTTCCACGTTCATATGCACTCCAAATGCAATCGCCACACGATTGCCTTTTTTGTAATACTGGTCATGATACACATTACAGGCCTGATAAGTTTAGACACACCTTCTCATCCAATGCGGTTTCTTTATTTTCTTGACTATTTACATTGTAGATCAGGGGTGCCAGTCGATCTCGAGCCAGGCTTTTAAAAAAAAATAGACCTAAAAATTAGTGATCATCAATCTTCACCAAGACGTCACTTAAATGACATTCACGGTACCGGAGGGTCTTGTGAGATGACGCTGGCTGCTGCAAGATCATTATTATGAAAATATGGCCGGGAGGAAGGCGAGAAACACTTTTTTATTTCAACAGACTCTCGCGCCGTACCTTCCGTCAAAACTCTAAAGGCCGACTGCACATTTCCTATCTTCACAATAAAAGCCCAGCTTCATGCTGCCTGCGCTAACTAAATACAGAGTCTCGGAAAACTGGCGTGCACAAGCGATCCCTCAGAAAGCTGGCGTGCACATCACTTGTGCACGCCAGCTTTCCGAGACTCTTATTTTGTTGGCGCAGGCAGCATGAAGCAGGGCTTTTATTGTGAAGATAGGAAATGTGCAGTCGGCCTTTAGAGTTTTGACGGAAGGGACGGCGCGAAAGTCTGTTGAAATAAAAAGTGTTTCTCGCCTTCCTCTCTGTCATTTTTTCATAATAATGAACTGGCAGCAGCCAGCGTCATCTCACAAGACCCTCGGGTGCCGTGAATGTCAATCAAGCAAGCTACGGAATTTGCCGCCAATGTTTTTCTTGTAAAGTGTATGGAAGCTGGATGAATTAGATGCCAAAAAACAACCACTTTCATGTGGTATTGTACAGAAAGGACAACTTTGTTTCTCCTCCATTTGAAAATGTGGGCGTTGTCATCATTACTGTCTGATTCCAATCAATGCAAGTCATCAGAATCAGGTAATACACCAATTTATATTCTTGTCTTTGTGAAAGAAAGACATCTATATGTGTTACACATGCTTGTATTATCATTAAACACATTTAACTTGTTTACAAAAATGTCTCTTTCATAAATAAATATAAATGATATATATAAATGAGGTAGATCCCCTCGAGTTGGTCAATTGAAAAGTAGCTCGCCTGCAGAAAAAGTGTGGGCCCCCCTGTTGTAGATTGTCACTGAAAGCATCAAAACTATGAATGAACACATGTGGAGTTATGTACTTAACAAAAAAAGAATGTGCCCAAAAAAAATAAAAAAATCTTCAAAATAGCCACCCTTTGCTCTGATTACCGTATTGCACACTCCTGGCATTCTCTCGATGAGTTTCAAGAGGTAGTAAATGGTAGATGGGTTATACTTGTCTATTAGGGTTTTTCTACCTTCAAGGTACTCAAAGCGCTTTGACCCTATTTCCACACTCACCCATTCACACACTGATGGCGGGAGCCGCCATGGAAGGGGCCAACCACCACTCATCAGGAGCAAGGGTGAAGTGCCTTGCTCAAGGACACAACGAACGTGTCAAGGTTGGTAGAAGGTGGGGATTGAACCAGGAACCCTCAGGTCGCTGGCACGGCCACTCTCCCTACCGCGCCACGCCGTCACTTGAAATGGTTTTCACTTCACAGGTGTGCTTGAGGCTCATCGAGAGAATACCAAAACTTTAGTAATCAGAGCAAGGGGTGGCTATTTTGAAGAAACTAGAATACAAAACATGTTTTCAGTTATTATTCCTGAAGTACAAAACCCCACACTGCTCAGTGGCCTTGTGGTTAGAGTAGGTCTTGGGTTCAAACCCCGGCCGAGTCATACCAAAGACTATAAAAATGGGACCCATTACCTCCCTGCTTGGCAATCGGCATCAAGGGTTGGAATTGGGGGTCAAATCACCAAAAGTGATTCCCGAGCGCGGCCACTGCTGCTGCTCACTGCTCCCCTCACCCTCCAGGGGGTGAAAAAGAGGATGGGTCAAATGTAGGGGACAAATTTCACCACGCCTAATTGTGTGGGACTATCATTGGGACTTTAACTTTTTAAAGGGGAACATTATCACCAGACCTATGTAAGCGTCAATATATACCTTGATGTTGCAGGAAAAAAACCATATATTTTTTTAACCGATTTCTGAACTCTAAATGGGTGAATTTTGGCGAATTAAACGCCTTTCTGTTTATCGCTCTGGAGGCGATGACGTCAGAATGTGACGTTGCCGAGGTAACACAGCCGCCATTTTCATTTTCAACACATTGCAAACATTGGGTCTCAGCTCTGTTATTTTCCCTTTTTTCGACTATTTTTTGGAACCTTGGAGACATCATGCCTCGTCTGTGTGTTGTCGGAGGGTGTAACAACACTAACAGGGAGGGATTCAAGTTGCACCGCTGGCCCGAAGATGCGAAAGTGGCAAGAAATCTGCCGCCAGACCCCCATTGAATGTGCCAAAGTGTCTCCACATTTTACCGGCGATGACAGACATGGCACAGAGATGTATGGATAACCTGCAGATGCATTTGCAACGATTAAGTCAACTAAATCACAAAGGTGAGTTTGTTGATGTTGACTTATGTGCTAACCAGACATATTTGGTCGCGGCGTGACTGCTAGCTAATCGATGCTAACATGCTACGCTAATCGATGCTAACATGCTATTTACCGGCGGTGCTAAAGCAGACGCCACAGAGATGAATGGATAACCTGCAGATACATTTGCAACGATAGTCAACGAAATCACAAAGGTGAGTTTTGTTGATGTTGACTGCCAACTAATCGATGCTAACATGCTAATTACCGGCGGTGCTAAAGCAGACATGGTACAGAGATGTATGGATAACCTGTAGATGCATTTGCAACTATATTACATTTACTTCCACCCACATTTAATGCGAAACAAACACTTACCAATCGACGGATTTAAGTTGCTCCAGTGTCACAAGATGCGAAAGTCCTGATCGTTTGGTCCGCACATTTTACCGGCGATGCTAACGCAGCTATTCGGCCATGCTATGGCTATGAATAGCATCAATAGCTATTCGCTCAATAGCTTCAGTTTCTTCTTCAATACTTTCATACTCCAACCATCTGTTTCAATAGATGCGTAATCTGTTGAATCGCTTAAACTGCTAAAATCCGAGTCTGAATCCGAGCTAATGTCGCTATATCTTGCTGTGGTATTCCCATTGTTTGTTTACATTGGCAGCACTGTGTGACGTCACAGGGAAATGGATAGTGGTTTCGAAGATAGCGAAAATAAGGCACTTTAAAGCTTTACTTAGGGATATTCCGAGACCGGTAAAATTTTGAAAAAAACATCAAAAAATACAACAAGCCACTGGGAACTAATTTTTATTGTTTTTAACCCTTTTGAAATTGTGATAATGTTCCCCTTTAGCACGTGTTCAATCATAGTTTTGATGCTTTCAGTGACAATCTACAATGCAAATAGTCATGAAAATAAAAAAAAAAGGCATTGAATGAATAGAAGGTGTTTATATATTTAACAAAAATAAAAACCAAATAAATGTTGAATAAAAATGTATTTTACCATAAAAAGCGGCTAGGGCATGAATAATTAAGGCCTTAACTGTGCAGACAAGTCAGGTTGTCCAAACGTTGCTAGATCTAATCTGATTAAAATATACTTTTCTGAAATTGCCTCCACCCCCCCCGTGTTCACCGCAGTGAATTCTGGGTAAGTCCTTGGAGCACACATTTCAGGATTGCAGACTTATATAGTGTGCATGAAGTGTGAAAAAGTACAGAGAGCCCTGCAAGCACAAGCCATTTTACAGCACAGAGCCCTTGCGGATGTATTGCACAGACAGGAGTATAAAGCGTAAAAGGCACTCGGAGTTCACTTGCAGGTTTGAACGCCTGTGCTGGAAATAGGACCACTCCAACATTGATCCTGCGGCCGTCTGAGCAAGACCCGGGTTTTACCTCATCAAACTCACTACCTCTGCCTTCTTCCAGTCACTCAGACGAAACTCAATTAAGGTTTTTCGTTAAAAACTATCCATCAATCTATCCATTTTCTACCACTTGTCCCTTCCGGGGTTTATCCATCCATCCATCCATCCATCTTCTTACGCTTATCTGAGGTAGGGTTGTGGGGGCAGCAGCCTAAGCAGGGAGGCCCAGACTTTCCTCTCCCCAGCCACTTCGTCCAGCTCTTCCCGGGGGATCCTGAGGTGTTCCCAACGTGTCCTGGGTCTTTCCCGTGGCCTCCTGTCGGTTGGACGTGCCCTAAACACCTCCCTAGGGAGGCGTTCGGATGGCATCCTGACCAGATGCCCGAACCACCTCATCTGGCTCCTCTCGATGTGAAGGAGCAGCGGCTTTACTTTGAGTTCCTCCCGGATGGCAGAGCTTCTCACCCTATCTCTAAGGGAGAGCCCCGCCACACGGCGGAGGGAACTCATTTTGGCCGCTTGTACCCGTGATCTTATCCTTTCGGTCATGACCCAAAGCTCATGACCATAGGTGAGGATGTGAACATAGATCGACCGGTAAATTGAGAGCTTTGCCTTCCGGCTCAGGTCCTTCTTTACCACAACGGATCGGTACAACGTCCGCATTACTGAAGACGCCGCACCGATCCGCCTGTCGATCTCACGATCCACTCTTCCCTCACATGTGAACAAGACTCCTAGGTACTTGAACTCCTCCACTTGGGGCAGGGTCTCCTCCCCAACCCGGAGATGGCACTCCACCCTTTTCCGGGCGAGAACCATGGACTCGGACTTGGAGGTGCTGATTCTCATTCCGGTCGCTTCACACTCGGCTGCAAACCGATCCAGTGAGAGCTGAAGATCCCGGTCAGATGAAGCCATCAGGACCACATCATCTGCAAAAAGCAGAGACCTAATCCTGCGGCCGCCAAACCGGAACCCCTCAACGCCTTGACTGCACCTAGAAATTCTGTCCATAAAAGTTAAGAACAGAATCGGTGACAAAGGACAGCCTTGGCGGAGTCCAACCCTCACTGGAAATGTGTCCGACTTACTACCGGCAATGCGGACCAAGCTCTGGCACTGATCCTACAGGGAGCGGACCGCCACAATCAGACAGTCCGATACCCCATACTCTCTGAGCACTCCCCACAGAATTTCCCGGAGTACACGATCGAATGCCTTCTCCAAGTCCACAAAGCACATGTGGACTGGTTGGGCAAACTCCCATGCACCCTCAAGAACCTTGCCGAGAGTATAGAGCTGGTCCACAGTTCCACGACCAGGACGAAAACCACACTGTTCCTCCTGAATCCGAGGTTCGACTATCTGGCATAACCTCCTCTCCAGTACACCTGAATACACCTTACCGGGAAGGCTGAAGAGTGTGATCCCACGATAGTTTGAACACACCCTCTGGTTCCCCTTCTTAAAGAGATGAACCACCACCCCGGTCCAGTCTGCCAATTCAGAGTCTTGTACTTTCTTGTCCCTTCCGGGGTCTACTTTAGTAAAAATCGTGTGCACACGCTCAGACTGGACTGTACGATAAAAGTCTGCGTACAAATCACGATTTCATGATTATCGCGCTTATTATGCATCGATGCTAAACATTTGTAAAATCACATAGACTTTACTTGTCCTACTCAGTGGCATAGTGGTTTGAGTGTCCGCCCTGAGATCGGTAGGTTGTGAGTTCAAACCCCGGCCGAGTCATACCAAAGACTATAGAAATGGGACTCATTACCTCCCTGCTTGGCACTCAGCACAAAGGGTTGGAATTGGGGGTTAAATCACCAAAAATGATTCCCGGGCGCGGCCACCGCTGCTGCCCACTGCTCCCCTCACCCACCAGGGGGTGATCAAGGGTAATGGGTCAAATGCAGAGAATAATTTCGCCACACCAAGAGTGTCTGTGACAATCATTGGTACTTTATTCCCGTGTTGACAGAAATAAAACAACATAATAACAATACAAAATAATAAATATAAACAAAAAGTATTTTGGTAGTCCATCCATCATCCATCCATCATCTTCCGCTTATCCGAGGTCGGGTCGCGGGGGCAACAGCCTAAGCAGGGAAACCCAGACTTCCCTCTCCCCAGCCACTTCGTCTAGCTCTTCCCGGGGGATCCCGAGGCGTTCCCAGGCCAGCCGGGAGACATAGTCTTCCCAACGTGTCCTGGGTCTTCCCCGTGGCCTCCTACCGGTTGGACGTGCCCTAAACACCTCCCTAGGGAGGCGTTCGGGTGGCATCCTGACCAGATGCCCGAACCACCTCATCTGGCTCCTCTCGATGTGAAGGAGCAGTGGCTTTACTTTGAGTTCCTCCCGGATGACAGAGCTTCTCACCCTATCTCTAAGGGAGAGCCCCGCCACACGGCGGAGGAAACTCATTTCGGCCGCTTGTACCCGTGATCTTATCCTTTCGGTCATGACCCAAAGCTCATGACCATAGGTCAGGATGGGAATGTAGATCGACCGGTAAATTGAGAGCTTTGCCTTCCGGCTCAGCTCCTTCTTCACCACAACGGATCGATACAACGTCCGCATTACTCCTAGGTACTTGAACTCCTCCACTTGTAGCCTGGTAGTCTTATATCAATAATACAAGTTGTGATAGCAAAATTACTTGTACTCGTTTTAATTGATGATGTTCTTTGAACGGGTCGCCAAAAGTTGTTTATTGGGCTCAGGAATGTGACACTTAGCAAGAGATCTATTATCTGATCAAGCTCTGTCTCCTGTGTCTTTGATGGGACATGTGGACTATAGTTGACCTGGGCATGTGTTTTACCTCTTCCTGACCCCCAACAGAGCTAAAATGTTCCCTTTTCCTGAGTGATCCCCCCCCTTTCTGGGCAAACGACACCCTCTCCCCTTCACAGGACTTTGGGTATTCATTCCACTGGTGTACTGTATGTAAATGAGCATGGAGGGTGGGACTTCTGAGAATGTATAATTGTCATGTCAAATTCTAAAGGAGTTAGAACAAGCTGGAAGGAACGGATGTGTCGCTCTGGTTTGGTCTCGCTTTGCAAAGCTTGTTATTATTTGTTTGTTACTTTAATAAATCATTTTAAAGCTATTTGTCACTAAAGGATCGTCTTTAAGAAATTTCCACGACAAAGTACTATTTTTTTTAATTTATTAATTGATGTTTTGGTGTTTGCGATTCCAACGATGCGGAGGACGGCAGGCAGCTGGCAGGTAAAATGAATATTTAATTTCTCCATCACGGCAAAACCACAGAAAACAAAGCGTGCCGTTAATCAAAAAGCTGATTAGCACAGCACGGAATAGCAAACAATGACGGCGGGATGGGTATTTAAAAAAAAAGAAAAGGGAATTGATTAGGAGTGGCAAACAGTGTGAGTCCTGATTGGCTGATTGTTATAAACTAGCAACAAAAATACGCAAGCGAGGGAGGAAGGGAGCATTGCTAACATAACCGAACACTAAACTAAAGGGAATAATACAGCAAAAACAACAATGATGAAACAAATAACCCTTTGATTGACTTTATTGATCCCCCAAGGGAAGATGTTAGTCATGTGGGTAATAAACTCCAGAGTTATTGTCATGCACGCAATCATCCATGTCTATTTATTCGTATGCTGTGTTACTCATAACTGGAATTCACATAATGAGACCCCATGGTTTAGTAATGTTATTCTACACCAGGCCTGGGCAATTATTTTGACTCCAGGGCCACATTTAGAGAGAAAAAATGTGTCTGGGGGTGGGGGCGGGTATATCTATTTTTAGGAACACTAATACAAAACCTCACAATAATGTCTGATTGAATGCTGAAAACGTTATGATGGACCGCCTTAAAAAAACGTAAAGGAATTTTACACTTTTCTACGAACGATAAAACACTGAATATTGACCAAATATGAATGTCACACCCTCATTCGATCGACGTATTTTACAATCAAGTGAAACGCAACAAAAATGCAACACACAGTGAAATACGAACACAAAGGTTAAAAAATAAACCCACCTACAATCGGATATATCACTAAGCGTAAGAACTTTGTTGCGAAAATCTCATACCGCGTCCGTGGAAAAGCTTCCATCTGAGCTGCTGTGACGTAGATTACCACAGTGACTAATTATATAGCGCTTTTTCTCTAGTGTCTCAAAGCGCTTTACATAGTGACACCCAATATCTAAGGTACATTTAAACCAGTGTGGGTGGCACTGGGAGCAGGTGGGTAAAGTGTCTTGCCCAAGGACACAACGGCAGTGACTACGATGGCGGAAGCAGGGATCGAACCTACAACCCTCAAGTTGCTGGCACGGATGCTCTACCAACCGAGCTATACCGCCCCCGTAGTAACTAATTAGATTACTACAGTAACTAATTAGATTACCATAGGGCTTCACGGTGGCAGAGGGGTTAGTGCGTCTGCCTCACAATACGAAGGTCCTGCAGTCCTGGGTTCAAATCTAGGCTCGGGATCTTTCTGTGTGGAGTTTGCATGTTCTCCCCGTGAATGCGTGGGTTCCCTCCGGGTACTCCGGCTTCCTCCCACTTCCAAAGACATGCACCTGGGGATAGGTTGATTGGCAACACTAAATGGTCCCTAGTGTGTGAATGTTGTCTGTCTATCTGTGTTGGCCCTGTGATAAGGTGGCGACTTGTCCAGGGTGTACCCCGCCTTCCGCCCGATTGTAGCTGAGATAGGCGCCAGCGCCCCCCGCGACCCCAAAAGGGAATAAGCGGTAGAAAATGGATGGATGGATGGATGGATAGATTACCATAGTCACTGGTATATCATCCAAAAGCGCAGATTCCAACCATTGTGAATTATATTTATATAGCGCTTTTCTCAAGTGACTCAAAGCGCTTTACATAGTGACACCCAATTTCTATAGTTACATTTAAACCAGTGTGGGTGGCACTGGGAGCAGGTGGGTAAAGTGTCTTGCCCAAGGACACAACGACAGTAACTAGGATGGCACAAGCGGGAATCGAACCTGCAACCCTCAAGTTGCTGGAATGGCCACTCTACCAACCGAGCTATGCCCCCATTAAAATACTTTGTACAGTTGAAGACTTACGGTCATTAGAAAACATCACTGGACATCATAATGGCAGCTACACTTTCCATCTTAAAGATCTAAAAAAGAAAAATATGTGTGAATGTCCGGCGGGCCAGATTGAAAAGTTTAACGGGCCGCATGTGGCCCCCGGGCCGTAATTTGCCCAGGTCTGTTCTACACGCTATTGATGGCATGTTCGTTTTTTTACACTTGCTGTATTAACCTACAATAGCTATAGTTTATATCAACACAGACAAGACGAGGCAATCTAATGTTGAATTCTAACTGAATGAAGTAATTTCAAGGAGTACCATAGGGCAGTGGTTCTCAACTTTTTTTCAGTGATGTACCCCCTGTGGACATTTTTTTAATTCAAGTACCCCCTAATCAGAGCAAAGCATTTTTGGTTGAAAAAAAGATATAAAGAAGTAAAATACATCAGTTTCTGATTCATTAAATTGTATAACAGTGCAAAATATTGCTCATTTGTAGTGGTCTTTCTTGAACTATTTGGAAAAAAAAAGATATGAAAATAACTAAAAACTTGTTGAAAAATAAACAAGTGATTCAATTATAAATAAAGATTTCTACACATAGAAGTAATCATCAACTTAAAGTGCCCTCTTTGGGGATTGTAATAGAGATCCATCTGGATTCATCAACTTCATTCTAAACATTTCTTCACCAAAAAAATAAATCTTTAACGTCAATATTCATGGAATCCAGCTGTCAACACTGAATATTGCATTGTTGTATTTTTTTTCCACAGTTTATGAACTTACATTCATATTTTGTTGAAGTATTATTCAATAAGTCTGGGCTTCTCTGCTTAGGCTGCTGCCCCCGCGACCCGACCTCGAATAAGCGGAAGATGATGCATGGATGGATGGATTATTCAATAAATATATTTATAAAGGATTTTTGAATTTTTGCTATTTTTAGAATATTTAAAAAAAATCTCACGTACCCCTTGGCATACCTTTAAGTACCCCTAGGGGTATGTGTACCCCCATTTGAGAAACACTGCCATTGGGCACACTGGATTATAAATCGCACTGCTGATGAGCGGGATTACTCAGGTTTATTTTCATACAAAAGGCGCATTAAAGGGGTCATATTATTATTTTTATGCTCCACAGTAAGTCTTTGCTGTCGTCCAGCATTCTGTTTTTCTTTACTTTGTAGCCAGTTCAGTTTTAGTTTTGTTCTACATAGCCTTCCCTAAGCTTCAATGCCTTTTCTTAAGGAAACTCACCTTTTGTTTATTATTGCTTTAAGAATTGGACACCTTTTTACCTTCACGCTGCCTCCCGCTGTTTCCGACATCTACAACCCAATTAGCTACCGGCTGCCATCTACTGACACGGAAGAGTATTACACGGTTACTCTGCCGAGGTCTACACAGCACCGACACTCAACAACAACAATCATTTGCAGACGATAATTACTGGTTTGCAAAAATATTTTTAACCCAAATAGTTGAAATTAAATCATCTCAAACGGCACAATAGTGCGCCGAGGAAAGTGGTTGAAAAACACTGCCCTCAATAACATAACTGCATTAGGTCCGTTTATAGCCAGTGAGGAGGACTGAAACACAATAACTGTGATGGTTTTATTCACGGTTAATACTAAAACCTGTCAATGACTGCATCTCTAGCACACACTGCACCCATCGCCATATAAATCTGCATTACGTCATCCTTGCAGGGTAGACAAATGAGGACGTAATTTGATAAATGGGTTATACGTGAATAGGGCTTTTCTAGTATGTAAAGCCCCTTTTCGTGCTGTGTTTTCCAACACATTTAGCAGAGTGTTCCTTTCCTGCTGACATGTGAATGTAAGCACAGTCCTGCACACACGAGACAAGCGCTGCGAGTTGCGAAATAAGGTGACACGGGGGGGTTCCGTGGTCAGCGATTTGTGTGTCGCCTTAGTTTTGAGCCATGTGACGTGAATGCAAACATCAAAACAACTAAAAGTCTTTTGCTGAACATGCAGTCTAAACACGCATTTTTGAAAAAAAAAAAAAAAAAAAAACCTCTCTACACAGCAGTGCTTCTCAAAATTTTTTCACCAAGTCCTCCCTTTAGAAAACACTTGGCTCTCTCCAAGTGCCACCATAATGACCAACTAGGACAGGGGTAGGGAACCTATGGCTCTAGAGCCAGATGTGGCTCTTTTGATGACTGCATCTGGCTCTCGGATAAATCCGAGCTGACATTGCTTAACACGATAAGTAATGAATAATTCCACTTGTAATCACAGTGTTAAAAAAAAAACGTTCAAAACATAAAACATTCCATGATTTTTTATGTTCAAGACGTTGCATTAATGGTAAAAGGTAATTTATTTATTATTGGTTAGTGTGGGGCTTACCCTCCGTGGGGTTCTTCAGACCACTAAGAGCCTGTTTTAGGGTTACAATATTGTATTTTTCTCTCAGTTGCTTTCCAGCAATTGTCTTTTTCTCTTTCGTCCTCACTCGCGCTCTGGCTCCAGCCCCAACCCTGTCCCTCCTCTTGGCTGCTGCTTATAACAGAGCGACAGGTGATTAGATAACAAGGCCCAGGTGGGCCGTCTACGCACCTGTCGCTGATTTCGAGGCCGGTCCTGGCAACATCCTGCTTTGCCGCAGGCCTGCAGGCCACGCCCCCTCCACAGTTAGCTTCAGAATAACAATGTTATTATAAAGAATAAGAGACCTATTATACTCTGGAAATGTTCTTACTTAAAAATGCACGCGTTTAGTTGTGTTCAGTGTTAAAAAAAATATATTATACGGCTCTCAGGGAAATACATTTTAAAATATTTGGCTTCTTGGCTCTCTCAGCCAAAAAGGTTCCCGACTGAACTAGGGTCTATTAGTATAGTACCGCGATACTCATTAATCATATTCGGTACTATACCCCCTCTGAAAAGTACCGGTCCACCACCCACGTCATGACATTGCTGGTTTTGTGAGCAGAGGAGCATGTTCGGCAGCGCACAATCACGGAGTACTTACAAGCAGACACAGTGTGTAGACAGAAAAGGGAGAACGGACGCATTTTGTTACGTTTGGAACGCATATTGGATGCGCGAGTTGTCACCCCAAGATGCTGCAGGACCAGGACAAAGCAGGATTAATACAAAAAGGTAAAATAACACTGGTACAAAAAGGAAAAGAAACGGCGTGCCTACGCACGGGTAGATAATGCTAAACTTAGCATGTAGTTGCAAGAGTCCAAGAAATGCGTGCCGGATGCACGGAAGCTAAGACGAAACTTAGCACGAAATTAAAGACTTCAAAATAGTGTGCCGAACGCATGGAAGCTAAGACGAAACTTAGCACGGAGTGAAAAAAACAAACATGACTGTTGCATGGAGCAAACAAACCATCCAGATAGAACTAAAGTAGCAGGCTGGTTTAAATACTCAAACAATAATCATAAACAGGTGTGTGTCAAAAAGCCAGTGCAGGTGGAACAAATGAAGTAACCATGGAGACCAGATGAAACAGGAAGTGCTCAAACTAAGGGATCGAAGGAGTCCAAAAATAATCAAAACACAGAAAAGGACTCAAGAACAAAAACTATGTCGGATCAGGGAGGCGGATGGTGACACATTTTGGCTTAAGAGCTAAAGATAAAGCTGAAAAACGCCCACCGGAAAAGGTGCTTTAAGACCTGGCTAGCCAGCTAGCGGCTAAAATCTACCCGCAGTCGGCAGTGTTTTAGCTACTTCTTTAAATCACTAATCCTCGCCTCCAAGGCGACAAATAAAGTAAGTTTCTTACAAGTATCATCCCTGCAGGACGAGGAACAGCTAAACATGCTTCTACACACCGTAGCTCACCCACGTCACAATGTAAACAAATGCCATGGGTGGATTTCCAAATAACATCCACTGTAATGATACCAAGTACAGGAAACTACTATTTTGATTACATCTCTATTTTTTGGCATCACAGCATTTTTGCTCCAGCTCCCGGCCGCTTACTGTTAAAGACAACTAATGATTAGATTAACGCGTACCACCTGTGAAATCTAATCACCTGCCAGCTGTGTCTCGCCGTCAGCACTGCCACACCCCCATCTGACGGCGCTCTGCCCTCAGCACCATGGACGGAGGCGGTGACCTTTGCTCCTGCAGACAGCGCTGGCCCCATTTCCCTTCACAATCTTCTTCTGTTTTTTTTCTCATTTATATTATGTTTATAAACTCAGTAAATACGTCCCTGGACACATGAGGACTTTGAGCATGGCCTGTAACGACTTGGTATCGGATCGATACCCAAATTTGTGGTATCATCCATAACTAATGTAAAGCATCCAAACAACAGAAGAATAACTGACTATTACATTTTAACAGAAGTGTGGATAGTACATGAGAGAGAAAGTAAGCGGATATTAAAAGTAAATGAACAAGTAGATTAATAATTCATTTTCTACCACTTGTCCTTAATAAAGCTGACAAAATAATAGAATGGAAAATAACAATATGTTACTGCATATGTCAGAAACTAAATTAGGAGCCTTTGTTTGTTTACTTACTACTAAAAGACAAGTTGTTCTTGTATGTTCACTTTTTTTTTTTAAGGACAAACTTGCAATAAGCAACATATATTTGTGTACCCCAATATTTTTTGTTAAAATAAAGCCAATAAGAACATTTTTTTGGTCCCCTTTATTTAGAAATGTACTGAAAAGTACCCAAAAGTATCGAAATAATTTTGTTACCGGTACCAACAAAGTGGTATCGGGACAACACCATGACCAACAATAAAATATAGTATAGCGTAGTAGGCCTAAATATTCATTAAAAACAAGGAAGAGGTTTTGTTTAACAAGTATATTAAATATTTTGGCCACTGTAACGTCAAATACAATTTGAACAGTATCACTGTGTTGGAATATTTAATTGCTTCTTTGGCGTACCAATTTAAGAATTGCTGCCGAAAAGGAGACATTATGTTGTTGTTTTTTTCACACATCAAAGCAGTTCTTATCGGTCTTAAGAACAGGTTTTTGATGCTTTGGTCAAAAAACCCCAAGGACCAAGAAGAACAGCACACCAAAAACCTTCTCTTCCTAACAACCCTGTTCAACGCAGCTGGTTTTGGGAGCTGTCCTGTCACATGCAAATGAGGCACTGCTGCTCACTCCGCCCCTTTTTACTGCAATTAGGGAAAGGTACGTTTTCACCTTCAAACCGATACGGTACCAATTCCAGAGAATCGATACTTGCACTCAGAAGTTCCAATTTTCTGCGTGTGTGTTTGTCATGTCTTTGTGATCATGTTCTGTTTAGTTATGTTCTGTTTTCTTTTTGACTCCATTAGTTCCTGTTTTCGCGCACCCTGGTTTGTTTTAGTTTCCATGACTACCAATTAGTTTTTCACCTGTCATGTCACGCACCTCGTTCATTTGGACTCACGCACCTGTTTTCAAGCACCACAGCACTATTTAAGCCTGTAGTTGCCAGGCAGTCAGCCCGGCGTCATCTCCTTCTACTCACCCTCGACACAACCTTGTTATCCATTCCGATGATTCCTGTTCCTTTCTGGTTCCAAGTAAGTTTTTTGTTATTCATGCCATAGTGCAAGTTTTTGTTTTATGACCATAGTTTTGCCTAACTGCAAGTTTTGTTTTCATAGCCAAGTTTTGTACATCCGTTGTGAGCGCCTTTCATTTGTTCCTTTTTTGAGTTATTAATCAAAAGACGTCCTTACCTTCACGCCATGTCCGTTCCAATCTTTTTGTACCACGGGAAAACAAACCTCATCATAGTCCAAGTATTGACAGTGTTCCTGTGTTAATATATGTTAATTAGTTTTATACATAGATAATAATAAAATCTCATTATTTAAAATTTAAAAGTGACTTGATAATAATAGCCGTGCTGTCCTCGTTATTTCATGATTTCTTCCACATCTCATTTGCGAGTATTATATAGTAGACTTTGCAAGCACATGTGAATCCAAGATGTTCGACGGATCTAGTGTGTAGACTATGTTGCCTTGCCTTGTCAGCGAGTAGCCTCTGCCACCAGCCTGATTCTAGTATTATGTTGCGCCCTATAAAGTGCGTATACTGTAAGTAATGTAGTTATTACACACTTGCGTGTCACATATTGTTGTTGACGAACCCTAAGATGCAGAGAAGGCGGCAGGCAAACATGACTTAATTTAACACTAAAACAAGAACAAACAAAAGGTGCGCACAAGGTGGAGAAAAAATTTGGCTATGAACAAAAACTAGCACAAAGGCTAACTGTGGACTAGAAACAAAAACACTTACTGTGACACAAAGGAACTATGACATGAGCAGAGTAGAGTGAACAGAAGTAGACACGGCTACAACGATAAGTATTAATGATATCGACAGGTAGTGGTGACAATAATCCAACACTGACTGGAGGGCAAGGCAGCTTTAAACAGTACCTGGCTGATTGACACCAGGTGTGGCCAGGTGCCTATCAGCCACAGCTGGGGAGACACAGCACTCAGGGAGACAAACAGGAAACGGACCAAATAAGAGCGCTGACAGGAAACAAAGACAAACGCAGAGGAAAAACTAAAACATGGCCAAACTGTCAGAGACAAGCCTGACATCGCGGTTTGATTGGAACGTGCCTTTTAGTTGTAGTTTTCATTACCAGGGACATAGGAGAAAAAGAAAAGAAACGGCAGATCAACTGGTCTAAAAAGGGAGTCTATTTAAAGGCTAGAGTATACAAATGAGTTTTAAGGAGAGACTTAAATGCTTCTACTGAGGTGGCATCTCGAACTTTTACCGGGAGGGCATTCCAGAGTACTGGAGCCCGAACGGAAAACGCTCTATAGCCCGCAGACTTTTTTTGGGGGCTTTGGGAATCACTAATAAGCCGGAGTCTTTTGAACGCAGATTTCTTGCCGGGACATATGGTACAATACAATCGGCAAGATAGGATGGAGCTAGACCGTGTCGGGACTCTCGCTGCTGTGTTGGATCCGCTTTGGACTGGACTCTTGCGACTGTGTTGGATCCATTATGGATTGAACTTTCACAGTATCATGTTAGACCCGCTCGACATCCATTGCTTTCGTCCTCTCCAAGGTTCTCATAGTCATCATTGTCACCGACGTCCCACTGGGTGTGAGTTTTCCTTGCCCTTATGTGGGCCTACGGAGGATGTCGTAGTGGTTTGTGCAGCCTCTGTGGTTCCTATCTGCGGTCTAACGTGGACCCCGACTTAAACAAGTTGAAAAACTTATTCGGGTGTTACCATTTAGTGGTCAATTGTACGGAATATGTACTGAACTGTGCAATCTACTAATAAAAGTATCAATCCATGAAAAAAAAACCCTCCAAGGTTTCTCATTGTCATTCCTTTGTTTGGAGTTTTTCCTTGCCTTGAGGTGGGATCTGAGCCGATGAGGTCCTGGTGTCTTGTGCAGCCCTTTGAGACACTTGTGATTTAGAGCTATATTGTAGTCAGCTGGAGGCGTGTCTTAATGAAATTAAACAATGGATGTCCGCTAACTTTTTGCAACTCAACGCCAAAAAAACGGAAATGCTGATTATCGGTCCTGCTAGACACCGACCTCTATTTAATGATACAACTCTAACATTTGACAACCAACTAATAAAACAAGTTGACTCGGTAAAAAATCTGGGTATTATCTTCGACCCAACTCTCTCCTTTGAGGCACACATTAAAAGCGTTACTAAAACGGCCTTCTTTCATCTCCGTAATATCGCTAAAATTCGCTCCATTTTGTCCTCTAAAGACGCTGAGATCATTATCCATGCGTTTGTTACGTCTCGATTACTGTAACGTATTATTTTCGGGTCTCCCCATGTCTAGCATTAAAAGATTACAGTTGGTACAAAATGCGGCTGCTAGACTTTTGACAAGAACAATAAAGTTTGATCACATTACGCCTGTACTGGCTCACCTGCACTGGCTTCCTGTGCACTTAAGATGTGACTTTAAGGTTTTACTACTTACGTATAAAATACTACACGGTCTAGCTCCATCCTATCTTGCCGATTGTATTGTACCATATGTCCCGGCAAGAAATCTGCGTTCAAAGGACTCCGGCTTATTAGTGATTCCCAAAGCCCAAAAAAAGTCTGCGGGCTATAGAGCGTTTTCATTTCGGGCTCCAGTACTCTGGAATGCCCTCCCGGTAACAGTTCGAGATGCCACCTCAGTAGAAGCATTTAAGTCTCACCTTAAAACTCATTTGTATACTCTAGCCTTTAAATAGACTCCCTTTTTAGACCAGTTGATCTGCCGTTTCTTTTCTTTTTCTCCTATGTCCCACTCTCCCTTGTGGAGGGGGTCCGGTCCGATCCAGTGGCCATGTACTGCTCGCCTGTGTATCGGCTGGGGACATCTCTGCGCTGCTGATCCGCCTCCGCTTGGGATGGTTTCCTGCTGGCTCCGCTGTGAACGGGACTCTCGCTGCTGTGTTGGATCCGCTTTGGGACTGGACTCTCGCGACTGTGTTAGATTCATTATGGATTTAACTTTCACAGTATCATGTTAGACCCGCTCGACATCCATTGCTTTCCTCCTCTCCCAGGTTCTCATAGTCATCATTGTCACCGACGTCCCACTGGGTGTGAGTTTTCCTTGCCCTTATGTGGGCCTACCGAGGATGTCGTAGTGGTTTGTGCAGCCCTTTGAGACACTAGTGATTTAGGGCTATATAAGTAAACATTGATTGATTGATTGATTGATATAAGTAAACATGAATTCATTGATTGATTGATGAATACAATTCGGTAATCGGATTGGATCAATAAGTATACAAACTAAAGAGCACCTGGCATGTGTGCAAATGGTCAAAATCCAATAGTTTTCTTGAGCATGTTTTCATGAGTGTGAGCATGTGCGGAGGAGACAAAAGCCCAGCTGACAGTAGCAGGAGATTAGTGCTCACCAAGGAAACATCCGTGAAAACCGTGTACTTCTACTTCTATTTATAGATATGTGTGTGTGTGTTGGGCGTTTGGGATGTGTCACTGCGAAGCCACAACAGATTTTTTCTCTCTCTCTCTCTCTCTAAACAGCTGGATGTGTTTATTTGCCAGCTTTCCTTATCTGTCCTAGGCATCTGTTTTGCTCACCGTCAGCCGCGGGTCATCTCGAAACACTGCATCCTCCCCGCGCGCTGTCACAGCACACTGCTCGCTGTCATTGGACCTGTTTGGGAAGATAACAGGCGAGATAGAACTACATCCGATTGGCAGGTCATTTCCCCGATGATGATGCCACCGTGCTCCACGTCGCCCCGCATTGGCAACACCAGAAAACCCAAATAAATCATTTACTAGTTTCTTACAGTCTTTCAACTTGGTCTTGCAGGAGGTAAATTAATGAAAACGGATACAAAACACTGGGGTAACTCACTTTTTTGGGGGATTAAAAGGTGTGCGTGGACAGCCAAATGAAAAAAAAAAATCCTATTGTAAATAACGTAAATGGAGCTAACACAAAACATTTATGGAGAATACATGCAGAGAGTAATGCAAAAGCCTATTTTTTATTTTGTTATATTTAATCTATTGCTAATACCACCGTATTTTACAGACCATTGGGCGCACCGGATTATAAGGCGCACTGCCGATGAATGGTCTAGTTTTGATCCTTTTTCATATATAAGGCGCACCGGATTATAAGGCGCACTGCCGATGAATGGTCTATTTTTGATCCTTTTTCATATATAAGGCGCACTGCCGATGAATGGTCTATTTTTGATCCTTTTTCATATATAAGGCGCACCGGATTATAAGGCCCATTTAAAATGTGCAGACCAAACGAGCGTAAGTTTCGCATCTTGTGACACTGGATCAACTTAAATCCGTCGATTGGTAAGTGTTTGTTTGGCATTAAATGTGGGTGGAGGGAAACGCTGGATGCAATTATGGTTTCAAATGTACATACAGCTAGCCTAAATAGCATGTTAGCATCGATTAGCTGGCAGTCATGCCGCGACCAAATATGTCTGATTAGCACATAAGTCAATAACATCAACGAAACTCACCTTTGTGATTTCGTTGACGTTATCGTTGGAAATGCATCTGCAGGTTATCCATACATCTCTGTGCCATGTCTGCCTTAGCATCGCCGGTAAAATGTGCAGACACTCCGGCACATTCAATGGGGGTCTGGCGGCAGATTTCTTTGACTTTATCTGATCCGACTTTTGCTGATCCGCCTCCGCTTGGGATGTTTTCCTGCTGGCTCCGCTGTGAACGGGACTCTCGCTGCTGTGTTGGATCCCCTTTGGACTGGACTCACGTGACTGTGTTGGATCCATTATGGATTGAACTTTCACAGTATCATGTTAGACCCGCTCGACATCCATTGCTTTCGTCCTCTCCAAGGTTCTCATAGTCATCATTGTCACAGACGTCCCACTGGGTGTGAGTTTTCCTTGCCCTTATGTGGGCCTACCGAGGATGTCGTAGTGGTTTGTGCAGCCCTTTGAGACACTAGTGATTTAGGGCTATATAAGTAAACATTGATTGATTGATTGATTGATGGTTGGAAATGCATCTCCTTTGAGTGTCGCAGGATATCCACACAATCTTGCCATCTCTGTAGTAGCATAGCTTTCGTCGGTAAAGTGTGCGGAACAAACGACTGACCATTTCGTCGGCTTTCCCCACACCCTCGTATTTTGAATAAATTTCGTCCAATTTCATGCCACTTTCGCATCTTTAAGCCAGTGGTGCAACTTGAATCCCTCCCTGTTAGTGTTGTTACAACCTCCGACAACACACCGACGAGGCATGATGTCTCCTTATGGTTCCAGAAAATAGTCGAAAAAACGGAAAATAACAGAGCTGAGACCCGGTGTTTGAATTTTGTTTGAGAAAATGGCGGCTTTATTACCTAGGTGACGTCACGATCTGACGTCATCCATCCGAGAGCGATAAATAGAAAGGCGTTTAATTCGCCCAAAATTCACCCAATTAGAGTTCGGAAATCGGTTAAAAAAATACATGGTCTTTTTTCTGCAACATCAAGGTATATATTGACGCTTACATAGGTCTGGTGATAATGTTCCCCTTTTAAAGTTTGTCCAAGTCTAAAAAAAAAAGCTGTGTATTCCTTGTCTGAGCGATCAACCTAAGAAAAACGCCGAGAACATTTATTCTCTATGTAATATATTCATGCTGTTGTCATCCTCCTCTAAAAAAAAGTTACAATCAGAACAAATGTAACTTTTTTTTTTTCCTCCTTAAGTTTTCTTACTAGAAGTTTTTGCAGCAGGAATAATCTTTGCTCCGTTGCAAGAGCCTGCGGCGGGAACACTGATGACCAGAAGCTAGAGTAATGCCAACAGTCAGTGTTATCGCCTTTTAGAGAGAAGCGAGCTGACTGGAGCTTATCT
This sequence comes from Nerophis ophidion, assembly GCF_033978795.1. Classification (NCBI taxonomy): domain Eukaryota; kingdom Metazoa; phylum Chordata; class Actinopteri; order Syngnathiformes; family Syngnathidae; genus Nerophis; species Nerophis ophidion. Next base: position 9,742,048 of record NC_084619.1, read on the forward strand.
CAACCCGCAAGTGCCAGAAACAAGTGCAAAGGTGGCCCTGCTGTGGAATTGAACAAGATCCCTCCTCCGCACAGCACGCTAAGGACACAACTAAAACTAACGTGATGACTTCACTAGTGGAGATGCTGGATGTTAGCCTCATGGGGGTTAGGGGTTGAGGGTGAGGAGACATAATTGGTCACTTCATCATTTTCACCTTCAGCTTCCTCAGCAGGTCACTTGTCATCCGGGAGGTATGTTTGGATCCCTTGTCATGCAAGGGTGGGTATAGATAGGTAGCACTTTATTGTCGTTGCACTTAAAAAGTACAACAAAACTACATTTTCAGCAGAGACCCGTTCAAGAGCAGATATACACTACAGCAGGGCCTGGGCAATTATTTGGACTTGGGGCAGTTTAAAGGCCTACTGAAATGAGATTGTCTTATTTAAATGGGGATATTAGCTCCATTCTATGTGTCATACGTGATATTGTCTTATTTTTGCTGGAAGGATTTAGTAGAGAACATCGACGATAAAGTTCGCAACTTTTGGTCGCTAATAAAAAAGCCTTGCCTGTACCGGAAGTAGCAGACGATGTGCGTGTGATGTCACTGGTTGTAGGGCTCCTCACATCCTCACATTGTTTATAATAATAGCCACCAGCAGCAAGAGCGATTCGGACCGAGAAAGCGACAATTTTCCCATTAATTTGAGCGAGGATGAAAGATTTGTGGATGAGGAAAGCTAGAGTGAAGCACTAGAAAAAAAAAATATGAGTGCAGTGGGAGCTATTCAGATGTAATTATCAATCAATCAATCAATCAATGTTTACTTATATAGCCCTAAATCACTAGTGTCTCAAAGGGCTGCACAAACCACTACGACATCCTCGGTAGGCCCACATAAGTGCAAGGAAAACTCACACCCAGTGGGATGTCGGTGACAATGATGACTATGAGAACCTTGGAGAGGAGGAAAGCAATGGATGTCGAGCGGGTCTAACATGATACTGTGAAAGTTCGATCCATAATGGATCCAACACAGTCGCGAGAGTCCAGTCCAAAGCGGATCCAACACAGCAGCAAGAGTCCTGTTCACAGCGGAGCCAGCAGGAAACCATCCCAAGCGGAGGCGGATCAGCAGCGCAGAGATGTCCCCAGCCGATACACAGGCAAGCAGTACATGGCCACCGGATCGGACCGGACCCCCTCCACAAAGGAGAGTGGGACATAGAAGAAAAAGAAAAGAAACGGCAGATCAACTGGTCTAAAAAGGGAGTCTATTTAAAGGCTAGAGTATACAAATGAGTTTTAAGGTGAGACTTAAATGCTTCTACTGAGGTGGCATCTCGAACTGTTACCGGGAGGGCATTCCAGAGTACTGGAGCCCGAAATGAAAAAGCTCTATAGCCCGCAGACTTTTTTTGGGCTTTAAATTAGACAGACTTACTAGGATAATTCTGGAAGATCCCTTATCTGTTTATTGTTTTAATAATGTTTTATTGAGATTGTAAAGACATACCTGAAAGTCGGATGGCTGCGGTGAACGCCAGTGTCTCTCAGGGAAGCCAATGCAGGAGCCAAGATCACAGCTGCCTTTTTGAGCTGCAGGAGGAAGTCGCATAATCCGCTGAAGTCTCCGGTAAGAGCTGACTTAAAATCACGATTTTCCCATCCAAAAACATGCTGGTTGACGTAGGGAAACATGTTCGCTTGACCGCTCTGTGTTAAAGCTTCACAACAAACAAAGAAACACAGGCTGTGTTTCGGTTGCTAAAGGCAGCTGCAATCCACCGCTTTCCACCGCTTTCCACCAACAGCATTCTTCTTTATAGCAGGGGTAGGGAACCTATGGCTCTAGAGCCAGATGTGGCTCTTTTGATGACTGCATTCGGCTCTCGGATAAATCTGAGCTAACACTGCTTAACACAATAAGTAATGACTAATTCCACTTGTAATCAAAGTGTTAAAAATAACGTTCAAAATATTCATTTGAATCCATCCATCCTTTTTTCTACCCGATTTATTTATTTTTATTTTTTTTAGGGCTTGCCCTCCTGGGGCTTCTTCAGACCACCAAGCACCAACATGAAAGCCTGTTTCAGGGTTACGATATTTTTTTATTTTTCAATAAGTCTCTCAGTTGCTTTCCAGCAATTGCCTTTTTCTCTTTCGTTTTCGCTCGCACTCTGGCTCCAGCTCCAACCCTGTCTCTCCTCCTGGCCGCTGCTTATAACAGAGCGACAGGTGATTAGATAAGAAGGCCCAGGTGGGTTGTCTACGCACCTGTCGTTGATTTCGAGGCCCGCTACGCTGCAGGCTCTCAGGCCACGCCCCCTCCACAGTTCAGAATATCAATGTTATTACAAAGAATAAGAGACCTATTATACTCTAGTAATGTTGGTCTTACTTAAAAATGCACGCGTTTAGGTGTGTTCAGTGTTGAAAAAAAAATTATATGGCTCTTACGGAAATACATTTTAAAATATTCGGATTCTTGGCTCTCTCAGCCAAAAAGGTTCCCGACCCCTGCTTTATAGTCTCCATTATTAATTGAACAAATTGCAAAACATTCAGCAACATAGATGTCCAAATTACTGTGTAATTATGCCATGAAAAAAAGACCACTTTGTGGTGCTGGGCTAATATGTCCCCCTCCAATGTACAATATATGTAGAATATATTTATACTATTCATACTACTTATATTTATCCATCCATCCATTTTCTACCGCTTATTCCCTTTCGGGGTTGCGGGGGGCGCTGGCGCCTATCTCAGCTACAATCGGGCGGAAGGCGGGGTACACCCTGGACAAGTCGCCACCTCATCGCAGGGCCAACACGGATAGACAGACAACATTCACACTCACATTCACACACTAGGGCCAATTTAGTGTTGCCAATCAACCTATCCCCAGGTGCATGTCTTTTTATACTATATATTATTTATTATTATTATTATTGTCTATTGTGAGCGAACTGTGGTGTTGAATTTTCCCCAGGGATGAATAAAGTACTTTCTATTCTATTCAATCAATAACTTTTACAAACACGCGTCATCATTCCGCGACGTTTTCAACAAGAAACTCCGCGGGAAATTTAAAATTGCAATTTAGTAAACTAAAAAGGCCGTATTGGCATGTGTTGCAATGTTAATATTTCATCATTGATATATAAACTATCAGACTGCGTGGTCGCTAGTAGTGGGTTTCAGTAGGTTTTTAACTTTAAGAAGTGCCACTAGCCTTCAAAGCTCTTTGAAATGGCTACAGGAAGTGATGTCATCAAAATGTAATATAAGAATGATCAAATGAATGAATGAAGTGTTCGCTTACTGACAAAAGGTTCGCCCATAGAGACATATTTGGCGCAATGTAAACGTTAGTAAATTGAAAAGGTCGCAGATAGAGGCGTTCGTAAACGGAGGTTCCGCTGTAAATCAATCATTCACATCCCTTTCCGAGTGAACGGCCAAAAATGAGGATGCTCGTACGCGAGTGCCAAAGTTGATATTAACGCCTCGAGGCTAATGCGGGTTATGTTGAGGACAATCCTTTTAGCCTGTTCGCGCTGGTAATTATTCAACATCAGAGTCAAAGGGGTCACGTACACGCAAACTACAAAATAAAATCCTGTGTATTTGGGTGGGGGGTGGGTGGTGCATGGTGGGGGAAGCAGTGATTATGGTGCTGTAGTCACTGGGTATCGACCAGCTAATTGGGTAGTCTGAGTGTGTGTGTGTGTGTGTCATGGTCTGAAAATGCATATGCCAACATTTGCCCTGCCTAAGGCAAGGTCAAAAGGTCCATTCAGGTGTGTCGTCTGCCACACTTGAATGGACCGTCCCACACGCACTCTTGTATTCCGATCTGAGTTGGTAGCACATGTACTGTAACATGGTCCATTAAAGGCCTACTGAAACCCACTACTACCGACCACGCAGTCTGATAGTTTATAACAGGGGTGCCCACACTTTTTCTGCAGGCGAGCTACTTTTCAATTGACCAACTCGAGGGGATCTACCTCATTTATATATATCATTTATATTTATTTATTTATGAAAGAGACATTTTTGTAAACAAGTTAAATGTGTTTAATGACAATACAAGCATGTGTAACACATATAGAAGTCTTTCTTTCACGAAGACTAGAATATAAGTTGGTGTATTACCTGATTCTGATGACTTGCATTGATTGGAATCAGACAGTAATGATGATAACGCCCACATTTTCAAATGGAGGAGAAAAAAAGTTGTCCTTTCTGTACAATACCACATGAAAGTGGTTGGTTTTTGGCATCTAATTCATCCAGCTTCCATACACTTTACAAGAAAAACATTGGCGGCAAATTCCGTAGCTTGCTTGATTGACATTCACGGCACCCGAGGGTCTTGTGAGATGACGCTGGCTGCTGCCAGTTCATTATTATGAAAAAATGACAGAGAGGAAGGCGAGAAACACTTTTTATTTCAACAGACTTTCGCGCCGTCCCTTCCGTCAAAACTCTAAAGGCCGACTGCACGTTTCCTATCTTCACAATAAAAGCCCTGCTTGCTCTAACAAAATAAGAGTCTCAGAAAGCTGGCGTGCACAATTGATGTGCACGCCAGCTTTCGGAGGGATCGCTTGTGCACGCCAGATTTCCGAGACTCTGTATTTAGTTAGCGCAGGCAGCATGAAGCAGGGCTTTTATTGTGAAGATAGGAAATGTGCAGTCGGCCTTTAGAGTTTTGACGGAAGGTACGGCGCGAGAGTCTGTTGAAATAAAAAGTGTTTCTCGCCTTCCTCTCGGTCATATTTTCATAATAATGATCTTGCAGCAGCCAGCGTCATCTCACAAGACCCTCCGGTACCGTGAATGTCATTTAAGTGACGTCTTGGTGAAGATTGATGATCACTGATTTTTAGGTCTATCTTTTTTAAAAGCCTGGCTGGAGATCGACTGACACACCCCCCGCGGTCGACTGGTAGCTCGCGATCGACGTAATGGGCACCCCTGGTTTATATATCAATGATGAAATATTAACATTGCAACACATGCCAATACGGCCGGTTTACTTTACTAAATTGCAATTTTAAATTTCCCGCGAGGTATCCTGTTGAAAACGTCACGGAATGCGCGTGACATCCCCGGTGGTAGCCAGGGTATCCGCGGATCCTTAAAAAGTCTCAAATTCATGTATCTAAAATTAAGGCCTTAAAAAGTATTACATTTATTAGACATTCCTAAAATGGTCTTAAATTCAGTACTCAAATGGTTTTAAATGGTCGGGCCAATTTTTGTTGTTTTTTTTCGGGGCACGTCTTTGAGTAAAAGTTACGGCACGTTTTTGAGTGATTTCAGCTCACTCGTTTTTTCTTTGTATCTCTTCAAGAGATACAAAGAAAAAATGAGTGAGCTGAAAAAAATAGAGGCATGAGAACAGCCAGCTGAAGCTCAACTGAGGTTAATTTGAGTGTGTGTTCAGTGTTTTGTTGTTGATGTTATAATACTGTTTTGCACTATTATTGCACTATTATTGACCAAATGTAATTTATTTTGACCCTCACCTCGGTTATTATGTTTTTACTGGTGTTGGTGTTGGTTTGTTTGTTTTGGATGTCAAAGTTTTTGGATGCCTCAAGATTTTTGATAAGCTGTTTGGCAGAGTGGTGCTTATCAGTTTGTTTATTAATAAACATACAAGAAGTAAACTTGACTGATTGTCATTGAGGTTGTAGTACAGAGGGACCCCCAACCATCGCTTATATTTATAGATTTTTTTTTTTTTTTTTCGGTCTTAAATTTCATTCAAGGTGGCATTAAAAAGGTCTTAAAAAGTCTTAAATTTGACTTGCCGAAACCTGCAGATAACCTGGGTAGCGGACATGTTCTCCCAGTCCGGATCACGGCTAAAAGTAGTCTGTTTTTATCACATCACTCCACAGTATTCTGGACTTCTCTGTTGCTGAATCTTTTGCAATTTGTTCAATTAATAATGGAGACTACAAAGAAGAAAGGTGTTGGTGGAAAGCGGTGTATTGCAACACAAACGCAGCCGGTGTTTCTTTGTTTGTTGTGAAGCTTTAATATAGAACATAGCGGTCAAGCGAACATGTTTCTCTACCACATGTCAACCGGCAGGTTTCGGTGAGAAAATGGTGGTAATAAGTCGGCTCTTACCGTAGACATGAGCGGAGCTTGTGTCGTTCCTCCTGCAGCTGTCAAAGAGGCAGCTGCGACTTTCTTGGCTCCTCCGTGGCTTCACACTTTTCACGTGAGATCCATTCCCTACTGTGAGACAGTGATTATCACAGATATGAACATAGAAATAATACCTGTTGTGTTGCTTTTTTGTGCGTTTTGTTTTCATTTCAACTTTATTTAATCATCTTTTCTCATTCATGATTGTTCTTGGGCACGCTGTTTTGATTAAGTCACTTTTTTTGTTTCCTGTTGAGTTCACTAGGTGCAGCAATAAAATAGTCGGCTCTTACCGTAGACATGAGCGGAGCTTGTGTCGTTCCTCCTGCAGCTGTCAAAGAGGCAGCTGCGACTTTCTCGGCTCCTCCGTGGCTTCACACTTTTCACGCGATTTCCATTCCCTACTGTGATACAATGATTATCACAGATATGAACCTAGAAATAATACCTGTTGTGTTGTTTTTTTGTGCGTTTTGTTTTCATTTCAACTTTATTTAATCATCTTTTCTCATTCATGATTGTTCTTGGGCACGCTGTTTTGATTAAGTCACTTTTTTTGTTTCCTGTTGAGTTCACTAGGTGCAGCAATAAAATAGTCGGCTCTTACCGTAGACATGAGCGGAGCTCGTGTCGTTCCTCCTGCAGCTGTCAAAGAGGCAGCTGCGACTTTCTCGGCTCCTCCGTGGCTTCACACTTTTCATGAGAGATCCATTCCCTACTGTGATACAATGATTATCACAGATATGAACATAGAAATAATACCTGTCGTGTTGTTTTTTTTGTGCGTTTTGTTTTCATTTCAACTTTATTTAATCATCTTTTTTCATTAATGATTGTTCTTGGGCACGCTGTTCTGATTAAGTCACTTTTTTTGTTTCCTGTTGAGTTCACTAGGTGCAGCAATAAAATAGAAAAAGTCAAACATCACAGGTTACACACATTTGGGCCCCAAAAATAGGTAAAACCTTCAAAATGGCAAAAAACAATATTCCCGCACACACTACATGATATCCCTACCTGAAGCTCATCTATTGACATTAATAAGAGCAACAAGAAAGAGTGTTGGCACACTTTAATCACGGCTTTTGCCGTTTACCTGGCGCACACCAGCATACCCACGGGGTACAAAGGTGACCTTCGCGTCCTCACAAACCCTTAGCTCTCATTTTCTCATCTTCATATATCTCACATCCCACATGCGTGGCTCCAGGACAGATTATTGGATTAAAGCCTTCACTCTGTTGGACTCACACAGCCCAGGACTCTTTTGTTGTACTCTATCACCTTGCTGCCTTGCACTTTACTTTGACTGCCCCATTTGTCCATGTCGGTTTAAGCCAAGACTGTGTTGCATGTCCATCCAGCCATCCATTTTTCAACCGCTTATTCCCTTCGGGGTCGCTGGAGCCTATCTCAGCTACATGTAAAAAAACCAAAACCAGTGAAGTTGGCACGTTGTGTGAATCGTATATAAAATCAGAATACAATCAATCATCAATCAATCAATGTTTATTTATATAGCCCCAAATCACAAATGTCTCAAAGGACTGCACAAATCATTACGACTACAACATCCTCGGAAGAACCCACAAAAGGGCAAGGAAAACTCACACCCAGTGGGCAGGGAGAATTCACATCCAGTGGGACGCCAGTGACAATGCTGACTATGAGAAACCTTGGAGAGGACCTCAGATGTGGGCAACGCTCCCCCCTCTAGGGGACCGAAAGCAATGGATGTCGAGCGGGTCTAACATGATGCTGTGAAAGTTCAATCCATAGTGGCTCCAACACAGCCGCGAGAGTTCAGTTCAAAGCGGATCCAAGACAGCAGCGAGAGTCCTGTCCACAGGAGACCATCTCAAGCGGAGGCGGATCAGCAGCATAGAGATGTCCCCAATCGATACAGGCGAGCGGTCCATCCTGGGTCTCGACTCTGGACAGCCAGTACTTCATCCATGGTCATCGGACCGGACCCCCTCCACAAGGGAGGGGGGGACATAGGAGAAAGAAAAGAAGCGGCAGATCAACTGGTCTAAAAAGGAGGTCTATTTAAAGGCTAGAGTATACAGATGAGTTTTAAGGTGAGACTTAAATGCTTCTACTGAGGTAGCATCTCGAACTGTTACCGGGAGGGCATTCCAGAGTACTGGAGCCCGAACGGAAAACGCTCTATAGCCCGCAGACTTTTTTTGGGCTCTAGGAATCACTAATAAGCCGGAGTCTCAATGGTTTGCAAATCCTTTTCAACCTAAATTCAATTGAATAGACTTCAAAGACAAGATACTTAACGCTCAAACTGGAAAACACATGACGACGGGTGGATTTACAAAAAAGAAAAACAAATATGCATTCTACAAACCCCGTTTCCATATGAGTTGGGAAATTGCGTTAGATGTAAATATAAACAGAATACAATGATTTGCAAATCCTTTTCAACCCAAATTCAGTTGAATATGCTACAAAGACAACATATTTGATATTCAAACTGATACAATTTTTTTTGGTGCAAATAATCATTAACTTTAGACTTTAAAGCCAGCAACACGTGACAAAAAAGTTGGGAAAGGTGGCAATACATACTGATAAAGTTAAGGAATGCTCATTAAACACTTATATGGAACATCCCACAGGTGTGAAGGCTAATTGGGAACAGTTGGGTGCCATGATTGGGTATAAAAGCAGCCTCCGTGAGATGCTAAGTCATTCACAAACAAGGATGGGGTGAGGGTCACCACTTTGTAAGCAAATTGTCGAACAGTTTTAGAACAACATTTCTCAACGAACTATTGCAACGAATTTAGGGATTTTACCATCTACGGTCATCAAAAAGTTCGGAGAATCTGGAGAAATCACTGCACGTAAGCGATATTACGGACTTTTGATCCCTCAGGCGGTACTGCATCAAAAACCAACATCAGTGTGTAAAGGATATCACCACACGGGCTCAGAAACACTTCATAAAACCACTGTCAGTAACTACAGTTGGTCGCTACATCTGTAAGTGCAAGTTAAAACTCTGCTATGCAAAGCCAGACCCATTTATCAACAATATCCTGAAACGCCGCTGGCTTGGCTGGGCCCGAGCTCACCTAAGATGGATGCAAAGTGGAAAGGTGTTCTGTGGTCTGACTAGATTAGATTAGATAGTACTATTTATTCCTTCAGGAGAGTTCCTTCAGGAAAATTACAATTTTCAGCACAATCCCATTCAAGATCAGACTAACATTACAGGGAGCCAGAACAGGATGGCTGACGGGTCTGCCGGCTTCCAGCGCCCCTTACAAATAAGGTGAGATACAGGTAAACAAGTGGGGGGAATGGGAGAAAAAATTGAAGATTAAAATAAAATAAAATAAAATATAATAAAAAAATCGGTCTAAGCCTGGGCCCTGGAGAGGGGGTCCAGACTGAGGCCAAGGGGAAAAAAACAACAACTCATAACCATAGTACACATCCCTCTCACATGTGTGTAAGAGGGGAAACAACAAACATCAAAGAAGACAAAGGACCTGAAAGACATTAAAGTAGCAGAGCTGATGCAACCAGCCACTTCTACGTACAGCTATGAATAAAAAATTAAAAGAAACATATCCACTGTGGTGACCGCAGAGGTCACATTTCGAGACCACATTTCAAATTATATTTGGAAACAGAGGACGTGGTGTCCTCGAGAACAAAGAGGAAAATAATCATTCGGATTGTTATAGGCGCAAAGTTCGAAAGCCAGCATCTGTGATGGTATGGGGGTGTATTAGTGCCCAAGGCATGGGTAACATACACATTCGTGAAGGCACCATTAATGCTGAAAGGTCCATAAAGGTTTTGGAGCAACATATGTTGTCATCCAAGCAACGTTATCATGGACGCCCCTGCTTATTTCAGCAAGACAAGTGTTACAACAGCGTGGCTTGGTAAAAAAAGAGTGCGGGTACTTTCCTGACCCGCCTTCAGTCCAGACCTGTCTCCCATCGAAAATGTGTGGCGCATTATGAAGCGTAAAATACCACAGCGGAGACTGTTGAACGACTGAAGCTCTACATAAAACAAGAATGGGAAAGAATTCCACTTTCAAAGCTTCAACAATTAGTTTCCTCAGTTCCCAAACGTTTATTGAGTGTTGTTAAAAGAAAAGGAGATGTAACACAGTGGTGAACATGTCCTTTCCTAACTACTTTGGCACGTGTTGCAGCCATGAATTCTAAGTTAATTATTATTTGCAAAAAAAAAACAATGTTTATGAGTTTGAACATCAAATATCTTGTCTTTGTACTGCATTCAACTGAATATGGGTTGAAAACGATTTGCAAATCATTGTATTCCGTTTATATTTACATCGAACACAATTTCCCAACTCATATGGAAACGGGGTTTGGAACTTGTAAACTAGAAGAGGCAATTACTGAGGAAATTGCAAGTGAAAGCTCCAATGCTGAAGTTGAACTGAAATGCTGACAGAATGTAGAATGAATGGAGAAAAGGTTGAAATGGTTCGAATGTTGGAGAGTTCGAATTTCCATGAAAACCGGAATTAGGTTTGGCACTTTTGAAAGTGTTAGTTTGAATGTCCAAAATGGTGGAATGTGATGATGGGGGAATGGTTTGAATAATGTGGGATTTTTGGAAGTTTGAAAAATTGATTAATTTTGAATGGAGATAATGCAAAAATTAACAGAAAAAAGGAGTTATGGGAAATCTGGGAATTTTAATAGGCCAAATAGATTGAAGAATGTGGGAATTTTGGAAGTTTAAAAAATGAACAATTCATTTTAAATGGGGAAAATGCACAAAAAAAAGGAATTATGGGAAATCCGGGAATTTTTTCCCGAATTGTTAAAGTAGAGCACACAATTCCCGAACAGGCTTAATATTTTTTTTAATTGGAACAGTTTAAATCAGATGAAAAATGTGGGAATTATGGAACTTTGAAAAGTGTCCCATTGATTTCAATGGGAATTTCAGAAAAAAAATTGGGAATTTTGGAAAAAGTGGAAATATTTTTGAAAATGGTAAACAACTCGAATGGTCTGAATGAGTTGAAATGGTTGGTATTGAAATATTTGCAATCGGCCGAGATTTGTTGAAGTAGTAACATGAGAATTGGTATCACGGAATTCCTGGAATTTTGGGAATTTTTCCAGTTGAAAAATCGCTTGTTTTTTTTTTTTTGTCCTGATTAAGAGGAATGTTTTGACCGTGAAAAGGTTTAAATGCGTTGAAAAATGCGGAAGGAGTAGTCGCCAGAAAAAAAGGGTGGAAATAGGGATTTGGAAAAGCAGGAATTCTGGAAAATCCTGGATTTTTTTTTTTAACTTTTAAAAATTATAGTTTCAATTTCCAGAATGGGAGAATGTGTTGAAGGTGGAATGGTTCGAATCGGTTGAAAAATGTGGAAATGGTGGAAGTTGGTCTGAATGGGGTTAATGGTTGGTGTTTAAATATTTGAAATCGGCCGAGAAATGTTGAAGTAGTAACATATTAAATTGAGAATTGGTATTACGGAATTCCTGGAATTTTTCCAGTTCAAAAAACAACTTTTTTTTTTGTCCTGGTAAAGAGGAATGTTTGGACGGTGAAACGGTTGAAATGCGTTGAAAAATGTGGAAGGAGTGAAAAGGGTGGAAATAGGGGATTTGGAAAAGCAGGAATTCTGGATAATCCTGGATTTTTTTCTTTTTTTTTACTTGGAAAAATTATTTCAAGAATGGTAGAATGTGTTGAAGGTGGAATGGTTCGAATTGGTTGAAAAATGTGGAAATGGTGGAAGTTTGATGAATGGCCAATTCATTTTGAATAGGAAAAATGTCCCGGAAAACATGGAATTCCGGGAAATCTAGGAATGTTTTGGAATTTGTCAAGAGAAAGCCTGTGGTTCCCAAATAGGCGGAACAGTTTGAAGCTGGAACAATTTGAATTGGATGAAAAATGTGGAAGGTAAAGCACGCCATAATCTGGAGAAGAAGAAGAAGTTGAAGAAGTTGAATAAATAGATGAATTTTGTATTGTGTGAATGCTTTGGAGCGTTCACACAATGATAATGTTTAAAGCGGAATTGCACTTTTTGGGGAATTTTGCCTATCTTTCACAATCATTATGAAAGACATGACAACGGATGGTTAAAAAAAAAATTGCATTCTAACTTTTAAATAAAGGAAATAAAACATAAAAGTTGGCTTACAGCAGAGCCAATAGTTGCTCCTCTCTTTCGCCTACAAAATCCAATAAATACGCGTTCAAAAACAGCCAACAATACTCCATTGGATTTCTTCTTCCTGAGGGATGTAACGGAAAATAATTGAGAAGCAAGGGTGTAAGGAAATGTTTGATTATGCTCTGTAGCAAACATAAAAATTGGGAGAATTGTGCAGTGGGATTCAGGTTTCGATGTTGTGACAGGAAGAGCGGGAGACGGAAAAGACTTTGGAAGTGGGTTCATTGTCGGGGCAGCAACGGTAGCAACCTCACATTCAACTTCTCAGAGAGAATGAAACTTACAGATATTTAGATTAGAGGTATTAGGAAAAACACGAGTCAAACTTTATGCAAGTGCTTTGAAGCACAGGATGAATGCAAAAATATAAAAACAGAGACTATAGCCAGGAAAATGAGAGTATATTACAGTCATACTTGCCAACCCTCCCGGATTTTCCGGGGGACTCCCGAAATTCAGCGCCTCTCCCAAAAACCTCCCGAAATTCACGTGGAGCTGGAGGCCACGCCCCCTACAGCTCCATGAGAACCGACTCAGCAATGTTGTGACCCTCTTAAACAGGACAAACTGCCATCTACTGTACATATAATAGAATAGAATGTACTTTATTGATCCCTGGGGGATATTCAGCACCACAGTTTGCTCACAATAAACAATGATAATAATAAATAATATAATATATATATTATACATACAATATATAATATATGAATAATATAAATATATTCTACATTTAAGTGCAGTCAAGGAACATGTGCATTAGGGAGTCTGTTCTGAAGCCACGGCAGAACAAAGGTTACTCAAATAGTGAAAGGTAAGTGTTGTTGTTTTTTAGTAACCAACAAGCACAGTATAGTTAGTAGAACAACTGTGTTTTTATTACTGTGTATTTGATACAGTAGGTGCCGTCTGAAATTCAACCATTTATTTTATTCATAAATACAATAAAATAAATGTATATAGCTAGAATTCACTGTAAGTCAAGTATTTCATAGATATTTGTGTATATATATATATATATATATATATGTCTTGATTGGATTATCCAGAGAATAGTGCTCGATACCGTGGTAGAGCGCAATATGTAGGTGTTGGAAATCTCCTGATGATTGAGGTACCCCTCATGAAACAGTTCTGTAGAGATGAAGTAGTCTTGTGATTTTTTCCCACACCTACATACATATATATACATACATACATATACATATATATATATATATATATATATATATATATATATACACACATACATACATATACATATATATATATATATACATATACATATATATATATATATACACATATATATATATACACACATATATATATATATATATATATATATATATATATATATATATATATATATATATACACACATATATATATATATATATATATATATATATATATATATATATATATATATATATATATATATATATATATATATATATATATATATATATATATATATATATATATATATATATATATATATATATATATATATATATATACACACATACATACATACATACATACATATATATATATATATATATATATATATATATAAGGTTGCGGTGGCATAGCTCGGTTGGTAGAGCGGCCGTGCCAGCAACCTGAGGGTTGCAGGTTCGATTCCCGCTTCCGCCATCCTAGTCACTGCCGTTGTGTCCTTGGGCAAGACACTTTACCCACCTGCTCCCAGTGCCACCCACACTGGTTTAAATGTAACTTAGATATTGGGTTTCACTATGTAAAGCGCTTTGAGTCACTAGGGAAAAGCGCTATATAAATATAATTCACTTCAATAATTCACATATATATAAACAAAATATATATGAAATACCTGCATTGGTGAATTATACTACTCCCCTCTTAACCACGCCTCCGCCCCACCCCCCGAAATCGGAGGTCTCAAGGTTAACAAGTATGATTACAATTGAAAGCTGGGGTGAAACTGTGGGACAATGTGAGCGGAGAAATTGAAATGTCTTCTAGTCCAAAAGTGTTTGAACTTGCGGTAAAAAAATGTGTTGTTGGGAAACTATCAAAAACATGACTCGTTGTTTGGACTATCTCAACTGTGGGACACAGGTGCAAAAGAACTCACTGTGGAATAAGGGACATAACACACCAGACAAGGCTTTAGAAAACGAAAGATACCCAGGCAAGATGGAACTAATCTCATGCTCGCTCAATGCTATTGACAAAGCGTTTTCCATTATGTTATTCTTTTTCTGAAATTGTCATATACCCATTAAATCTGCTGTTGAAACTTGGACTATATAACCAACATATAAGTTTATTGTAAATTAGGGTCGCGGGGGGGCGCTGGCGCCGATCTCAGCTACAATCGGGCGGAGGGCGGGGTACACCCTGGACAAGTCGCCACCTCATCGCAGGGCCAACACAGATAGACAGACAACATTCACACTCACATTCACACACTAGGGCCAATTTAGTGTTGCCAATCAACCTATCCCCAGGTGCATGTCTTTGGAAGTGGGAGGAAGCCGGAGTACCCGGAGGGAACCCACGCATTCACGGGGAGAACATGTAAACTCCACACAGAAAGATCCCGAACCTGGATTTGAACCCAGGACTGCAGGACCTTCGTATTGTGAGGCAGACGCACTAACCCCTCTGCCACCGTGAAGCCCTATTTGCAGACTTCTGAAGTAAATATCAACATTAACTTTTTCCACTAGCTAATACATTTTTAAATAAAATGATGAGGTGGTCGGGGTTTTTGGGGGGTGGCGTGGTTTGGTGGATATTGTAGCGTCCCTGAAGAGTTAGTGCTGCAAGGGGTTCTGGGTATTTGTTCTGTTGTGTTTCGGTGCAGTTGTTCTCCCGAAGTGTGTTCGTCATTCTTGTTTGGTGTGGGTTCACAGTGTGGCGCATATTTGTAACAGTGTTAAAGTTGTATATACGGCCACCCTCAGTGTGACATGTATGGCTGTTGATCAAATATGCCTTGCATTCACTTTTGTGTGTGTGTGTAGAAGCCGCAAATACTACGTGACTTGGATGGCATGCTGTATGTAGAGAGGAAAAGCGTACGTAACGACGCATTCACGGGGAGAACATGCAAACTCCACACAGAAAGATCCCGAACCTGGATTTGAACCCAGGACTGCAGGACCTTCGTATTGTGAGGCAGACGCACTAACCCCTCTGCCACCGTGAAGCCCTATTTGCAGACTTCTGAAGTAAATATCAACATTAACTTTTTCCACTAGCTAATACATTTTTAAATAAAATGATGAGGTGGTCGGGGTTTTTGGGGGGTGGCGTGGTTTGGTGGATATTGTAGCGTCCCTGAAGAGTTAGTGCTGCAAGGGGGGCTGGGTATTTGTTTTGTTGTGTTTCGGTGCAGTTGTTCTCCCGAAGTGTGTTCGTCATTCTTGTTTGGTGTGGGTTCACAGTGTGGGGCATATTTGTAACAGTGTTAAAGTTGTATATACGGCCACCCTCAGTGTGACCTGTATGGCTGTTGATCAAATATGCCTTGCATTCACTTTTGTGTGTGTGTGTAGAAGCTAAAACATTGCCGTCTAGCAGAATCAGTCCTCGGAATGCCTAAGGATGATTCCTGGCAGAACAGACAAAACGGTGTAGAGGCCCCTGGTCCACCAGTCATGGTGGCTCCACAGCCCTCCTCCTCTCATCTGTGCACTACAAGAGTGTCCAAACACTCCAATTAGGACACGGTGGAGCAGTGGCATTTTCACAAGGATATGGGGTTGATGGATGGTGGTGACATTTTATTTCATACGCAGCTCCTGTGTTAGTTAGTTTGCCTCGGTGCACAAAAGGTAAACGCTGAGTATGAAAGAGGAGCTCATGGCTGCTGTGAAATGCAGTACAATTATTTTTTTTTACATACTGTAGTTTATACCAGGGGTTCTCAGCCTGCCATAGTTAGTAAGTTAGCGGTGAACCCACAAACGTACAAGCACTTCGTTTATTCAAAGGCCTACTGAAATGAGATTTTTCTTATTCAAACGGGGATAGCAGGTCCATTCTATGTGTCATACTTGATCATTTCGCGATATTGCCATATTTTTGCTGAACATCGACGATAAAGTTCGCAACTTTTGGTCGCTAATAAAAAAAAAGTCTAACCTTTACCGGAAGTATGTGCGCGTGACGTCACCGGTGTGAGGGCTCCTCGCATCTTCACATTGTTTATAAAAAGGGAGCCACCAGCAGTAAGAGCAATTTGGACCGAGAAAGTGACAATTTCCCGATTAATTTGAGCGAGGATGAAAGATTTATGAATGAGGAGATTCATAGTGAAGGACTAGAAAAAAATTAATTAAAAAAAATAAAATAAAAAGTGATGGCTCCTGGCAGCGGCAGTGTGAGCGTTTCAGATGTAATTAGACACATTTACTAGGATAATTCTGGAAGATCCCTTATCTGCTTATTGTTTTAATAGTGTTTTAGTGAGATTGTAAAGACATACCTCGAGGTGGGATGGCTGCGGTGAACACGCAGTGTCTCAGAGAGAAGCCGAGCTCACAGCTGCCTTTTTTGACAGCTACTGCAGGAGGACGAATAATCCACTGATGTCTCCGGTAAGATACACATCCAAATTTTGCCATACAAAAACATGCTGGTTGACGTAGAGAAAACATGTTCGCTTGACCGCTCTGTGTTAAAGCTTCACAACAAACAAAGAAACACCGGCTGTGTCGTGGTGCTAAAGGCAGCTGCAATACACCGCTTTCGAGTAACATCATTGTTCTTTATAGTCTCCATTATTAATTGAACAAATTGCAAAAGATTCAGCAACACAGATGTCCAAATTACTGTGTAATTGTGCGTAAGTGGGGCTGAGCTAGTATGTCCTCTCGGACTCGAAACGTCACAAACACACGTCATCATACGCGTCATCATTCCGCGACATTTTCAACAAGAAACTCTGCGGGAAATTTAAAATTGTAATTTAGTAAACTAAACCGGCCGTATTGGCATGTGTTGCAATGTTAATATTTCATCATTGATATATAAACTATCAGACTGCGTGGTCGGTAGTAGTGGGTTTCAGTAGGCCTTTAATCTTACTCTGGAATCTAAAACAATATATTTACATTTACCAATTGCATTGACTTGTATGTCCAACAGGTGGCGGTACTTTTCCCATTCAAAGCATGCAGCAGCATTTCAAACTGTTATCTGTTTCCTGCAAGGGTGACTTGCGACACTTATGATTAAGACCTTTTCTGCATTAAGCCGGATAACCCTTTAAACGAATAATCATTTAGCCTTAGCCCTGTTTTTTAACCCTAACCCATCGTTTAAGGTTCCCCTCCTTGGATAATTTTTTACACGGGTAAGTGCGCCGTGTATTTCTTGAATCTCCGGCTCTTAGCTTTGTATGGACTCATCGATCGTTTACAAACTGAGTTCGTAGAGGGAGTGACACCAGAAAGACCGCGCCCCACACAGGAAGTGACATCAGAAAGAACACGCCACAGCCAGCTTCATAATAAAGCGGTTTCGTAACTCGGAGCTAACCACTGGAAATATAAAGAGTCATCCAGACATGCCCGTATCTCTTCTTTTGTCTGTACAGACGCTTGTGGAAATCACGCATGAATATCTTAAGAGAAAGCGATTGCAGCTATTTGGGATACAACACTTCTCAGATGGCAAGAGAACTTTCAAACGTCAAGGTCAGCTATCATTCTATTTACCGAAAAACTTTTTCCATTTGTCGAAGTAGAGACAATGAGAATGCGAGCTCCTGTGGATGTGATTAAAAAAAATGAAGCGCATGTTTTCTATTTTCTGGCCGTCGAGGGAAGACTACGGAAAACGACGAATGCTTCTGGACTGGCAAAGCAGACTGTATCAGTTATTCTCCGCCATGTATGTTGTGGACTCAACGTCTAGGTCCGGAGT
This sequence comes from Nerophis ophidion, assembly GCF_033978795.1. Lineage (NCBI taxonomy): Eukaryota > Metazoa > Chordata > Actinopteri > Syngnathiformes > Syngnathidae > Nerophis > Nerophis ophidion. The sequence goes on from NC_084619.1 coordinate 9,760,344, forward strand.
ATATAAAGTCACCAAAAACGAATGGACAATGAAGGTGAAGGCAAAAAAGTGAGGAGTGTCCTGAGTTTGATTGATGTAAAATGTTCTTTATCACATTGTTTACTTTCACGTGTCCATTAAAGATTTGATTAATTTATGATGGCTCGGGTGTGATTCACTACAATAGGGCTCCACAGCAAACTGGATTTCAGTTTATTGTTCAGATAAGTTAAATTTAATTAAGGAACTTGCACACAAAGCAACACTGGAGGTGACTAGAAGGTGTGCATTTTCCGCGCAAGTGTACTAGGTCGCGTTGGGCCGGCGGATGGAGGTGGAGAGGGGGTCTTTAACGACCATTGTGTGTGTGTGTGGACAAGGATAAGGTTAGGTGGGATTTACCCTGGATAACCTCAGCCGGTTTAGTGTAGAAGGGGCCTAAGTGCGTCGCTATTATTGTCGGATTGGTTTGAGTGAGTAAAAATAACATTTGTGTGTGCTTGTGTTATTCTTTTTTATTTTTGTTTTTTTTAAAAGGCAGGAGTCACTTAACCTCACTGGTCTTTAGGACGGTTAAAATCCCCAATATATTTAATATGGGAATTTTAAGGAGAATTAGTAGTGATTTGACTCATTTAAAGTGAAAAAAAAGAAAGATATATATATATATATATATATATATATATATATATATATATATATATATATATATCTTGATTGGATTATCCAGAGAATAGTGCTCGATACCGTGGTAGAGCGCAATATGTATGTGTGGGAAAAAAATCACAAGACTACTTCATCTCTACAGAACTGTTTCATGAGGGGTTCCCTCAAATCTCCTGATGATTGAGGGAACCCCTCATGAAACAGTTCTGTAGAGATGAAGTAGTCTTTTGATTTTCCCCCCCCCACACACACACACACATATATATACATATATATATATACATATATATATATATATATATATATATATATATATATATATATATATACACACATATATATATATATATATATATATATACATACATACATACATACATATATATGTATATATACATACATACATATACTACATATATATACATACATATATGTACATACATATATTTATACATACATACATACATACATACATATATGTGTGTGTGTAATATTTTACTTGGGATTTTTTGGTCGTTAATACTAAGAGAAACTGTGTCGGTACCCGAGGGAAATTGCAATAGCTCAGTTACGAGAAGACATGATACAAAGAACTACGAAATAGGGAAAAGTTAAGTAAAATAAAAAATAATTAACAATATATATAATTCAATAACTATATACATATATATGTATATATACACAATTCAGTCAATTGAAAATTACACCAAAACATGTTTAACAAATAAAAAATAATCAAATAAAATTAAAATAAAAGGTTATGATCAAATAAAATTTATATATTATTAAATTAAAAAAACATTCGAATAAAAAAGATAATCTATCTCTTGCAAAAGCTGACACTTTAAAAAATATAAAGCATTAAATCAACATTTGTCCTAATCAGTGCATAATGATATACATAATTAACAAGTATTTACTTGAATATGTTCTTTGGAAATTATTTTAGGTTGTTAATAAAAAACAAAAACGAAACAATGTAGTGATTTAACCATATTGTTGCTAAAAAGTTAAAATCTTCTAAATATTACTATTTATATTTATTGTTCGTTGTAGTTTTCCCCGTCACAGCGTAGCTACTAGACTTCTCCAAAAATCAGTAACTTGTTAAAAGTGGAAACAAAAATGAACGTCTAACTATGGGCTGGTATTTAAACTATAAAATACTAAAACACATAATGCGGATAAAGAGGACCTATTTTCGGTCATTTATGATAAGTATTGTGGCTTTTGTACAGCAGCAACATTCCATAACCAGCAAAAAAAGGTTTGTATTTCCTGCATTCTGTGTAATTATCTTCTCCATGTACGCCTCCCGCCGAGACCACTCTGCTGTGACTGGTCGCACTCCCGAGGATTTCTGAAGGGTTATTCCTCTTTGGGAAAGCGAAACAAAGTTATGTTTACTAAAAAAAACATTTTCTTGGGGCTGACGCTCGACATGCCAGCACAGTGTAACCCTTGCAGGGAGCAGACAGCAATATAACTTCTGAATTGATTGATTGATACTTTTATTAGTAGATTGCACAGTTCAGTACATATTCCGTACAATTGACCACTAAATGGTAACACCCGAATAAGTTTTTCAACTTGTTTAAGTCGGGGTCCACGTTAAATAATTCATGGTACAAATATATACTATCAGCATAATACAGTCATCACACAAGTTAATCATCATAGTATATACATTGAATTATTTACATTATTTACAATCCGGGGGGTGGGATGAGGAGCTTTGGTTGATATCTGAACTTCAGTCATCAACAATTGCATCAACAGAGAAATGTGGACATTGAAACAGTGTAGGTCTTTTTTAGTAGGATATGTACAGCCAGCAGAGAACATAGTGAGTTCACATAGCATAAGAACAAGTATATACATTAGAAGTACATTTGAGTTGTTTATAATCCGGGGACACGGGATGTGAATGGAGGAGGGTATTAGTAAAGTGTTGAAGTTGCCTGGAGGTGTTGTTTTAGAGCGGTTTTGAAGGAATATAGAGATGCCCTTACTTTTATACCTGTTGGGAGTGCATTCCACATTGATGTGGCATAGAAAGAGAATGAGTTAAGACCTTTGTTAGATCGAAATCTGGGTTTAACGTGGTATGTGGAGCTCCCCCTGGTGTTGTGGTTATGGCGGTCATTTACGTTAAGGAAGTAATTTGACATGTACTTCGGTATCAAGGAGGTGTAGCGGATTTTATAGACTAGGCTCAGTGCAAGTTGTTTTACTCTGTCCTCCACCCTGAGCCAGCCGACTTTGGAGAAGTGGGTTGGATTGAGGTGTGATCTGGGGTGGAGGTCTAAAAGTAACCGGATTATCTTATTCTGGGATGTTTGGAGTCTAGATTTGAGGGTTTTGGAGGTGCTGGGGTACCAGGAGGTGCAAGCGTAATCGAAGAAGGGTTGAATGAGAGTTCCCGCTAGAATCCTCGAGGTGCTTTTGTTGACCAGAGAGGAGATTCTGTAGAGGAATCTCGTTCTTTGGTTGACCTTTTTGATCACCTTGGTTGCCATTTTATCACAGGAAAGATTAGCCTCTAGAATGGAACCTAGGTAGGTGATCTCATCCTTCCTGGTGATAACAATGTCACCCACTTTTATAGTGAAGTCACTGACAGCCGGGGAGAGGTTAGACCCACTGCATTTAAATGGGCATGCCCATATACAAAAACACAAAACCAGTGAAGTTGGCACGTTGTGTAAATGGTAAATAAAAACAGAATACAATGATTTGATAATCCTTTTCAACCTTCACGGTGGCAGAGGGGTTAGTGCGTCTGCCTCACAATACGAAGGTCCTGCAGTCCTGGGTTCAAATCCAGGCTCGGGATCTTTCTGTGTGGAGTTTGCATGTTCTCCCCGTGAATGCGTGGGTTCCCTCCGGGTACTCCGGCTTCCTCCCACTTCCAAAGACATGCACCTGGGGATAGGTTGATTGGCAACACTAAATTGGCCCTAGTGTGTGAATGTGAGTGTGAATGTTGTCTGTCTATCTGTGTTGGCCCTGCGATGAGGTGGCGACTTGTCCAGGGTGTACCCCGCCTTCCGCCCGATTGTAGCTGAGATAGGCGCCAGCGCCCCCCGTGACCCCGAAAGGGAAAAAGCGGTAGAAAATGGATGGATGGATAGACTGGAAAGACAAGATACTTAGCGTTCGAACTGGAAAACGTATTTTTTTTTGCAAAAATTAGCTCATTTGGAATTTGATGCTTGCAACATGTTTCAAAAAAGCTGGCATAAGTGGCAAAAAAGACTGAGAAAGTTGAGGAATGCTCATCAAACACTTATTTGGAACATCCCACAGGTGAACAGG